>NC_041384.1:525234960-525275158 GCF_002162155.2 Triticum dicoccoides | reverse complement strand
GGCCCGGCTCCGCGCGCTTGGAGACTCTGGAGGGAGTGCCAGTCCAGAATGCATGGAACATCCAGCACCTCCGGAGGTTCTACCCTTGAAAAGGCCCAGAGCCTGTGAAGCAAGGCGAGTGCCTGTGAAGCTATCGCGTTTTGGAAAAGGCCCAGAGCCTGTGAAGCAAGGCGAGTGCCTGTGAAGCTATCTCGTTTTGGAAAAGGCCTGGAGCCTGTGAAGCAAGGCGAGTGACTGTGAAGATCATCCTCTTTGGAAAAGGCCCAGAGCCTGTGAAGAAGGTGAATGCCTGTGAAGACCATCCTTTTTGGAAAAGGCCCGGAGCCTGTGAAGAAGGCGAACGCCTGTGAAGACCATCCTTTTTGGAAAAGGCCCGGAGCCTGTGAAGAAGGCGAATGCCTGTGAAGCTCGTTTCCCCTAAGAAGAAAGGCCCGGAGCCTGTGAAGAAGGCCAACGCCTGTGAAGCTCGCCGCCCGTGACACTCTCACGTAATAATGAGTGGGGCTGTACACGCCCCGGAGTCTCAGGAGCGCCGGCCTCAGGCCATGGGGCTCCCTCCCACGCCCAGTGGCAGCACTTAGCTCTGCGCTGGTGAGAAGACGTCGAAGACTAGATTAGGTGCCGGACGTGGCTTTTTCATTTGCTTTCCGCAGTTGGCTTGTTTGTTCGCATTTGAAGTTTTATTGAAGTTGTTGCCATCTTTGGCTTGCGATTCTTCGGCTTTTCACTCTCCTGCCTCGATTTCTTTTGCGCAAGGCCTCGCGAGGGGGGGCAGTTGAGCGTCCTCACGAGCATTCCTATCCTAATCATTCAAAGAGTTCGTGACCTGGGCCCCTTACAGGAGCACCCCTCCAGTCCGTTCCCCATGGGCACCGCGACACAAACAAAGGGCCTGGGTCGGTCGCCCCCCTCACGGCCGGGGTCGGGAACTATCCATGCTCGGGCACATAGCCGGAAGGAACGGTAGCAAAAGCAAAACAATGATTAACAGCGATAACCCAAACGCGCACCCGCGGGGCCCCGCACTATTGTCTTTGTTACGCAGGAAAAAGGGAAAAGGAAGAGCAAATCCGGAGCGGCTCTCCTCACACCGGCCCGCGGGGAAGGCCCGAGCTGCCTCCGGAGCTCAGGCGGACTCCCTCTCGCGCTTCACCAAGGCGTGGCGGCATGCGGACACGTTGCCACCCAAGCAGACACGACGGCGTGGAGGCTGATCGCGGCCACCGCTAGAGGAGTCGCCGCCTGAAGAAGAACCGGAGAAGCTTGAGGAACCCCGAACGCCGCCAGCCGCACGAGCGCTACTCCCTCCATCATCACCGGAGCTGGGTTCCCAGCCGCGGTCGTCACCCTCGGGGCAACACCCCACGCGGCGACCATCTTCCCCGAACACCCTTACATAGAGGGTGGCGTCGCCGTCGAACTTGAAGTGAAGGGTGCACCGACGCCTCAGGCCACGCGCACGGGCAAACGTCTGCCAACCTCGGGCCAGGGACAGGCTCCCAGCCGCGAGACCTCCAGGGAGACCCATGAGGCCCGGCTGCAGCAGCCGTCGGCCTGGAGCCAGAGGCCGCCCGGGGCGCCGGCCGGGAGCTCGCCGATGAGGAGGCGAGGAAGCGGGAGCCGGGTGTTAGTCGGCTCCGCCGACCACACGACGAACTCCGACGGTGCTTCAGCAGCACGGACGCGCGGCCTGGGGGGACGCGCAGCCCGAGCGCGCCCCCCGGCTGCAGCAATTCGCCCGTCTCCGTGCTGAAGATCGCCTCCACGGCCGCAGGGAGCCACCGTGGTGGCCACAGGATGCTTGCGAGGGCGCCCTCGGCCGCGCTTGGGTGGGGGAGAGGCAGGCTCAACCCGGCAAGCCTTCCCCTTCTCGGCGGCCGAGAACCTCCTCGACGGGGCCATGAAGAAAAAGGAGAAGCAAGGGGGGATGAACTGGAAGGACGCGTGCCGGCCCGTACTTATGGCTGGCGATGGCCAACCGCCGGCCTCCACGACCGCAGGTAATCATGACACGATTTGCATGCAGGGACTTGTCCAACCCGCACGATCACCAAGGTGTCGTGGGGTAGCGGAGATGCCCACGTTCGATCAACCGCCACGCGGCGCCCAAGGCCGCAGGCTGTTAGGACCCGCGGCGCTTCGCACTTGCCCTTCCGCCTTCCTGCACAGCCAAGTCGGGGCGCGCCTTGGGCCCGGGGGCTACTGTCGACGTTCTGGGAACGGGGGTCCCCAGACTTGCCTGCCTACGGCCTGCGGCGTGGCTCAAAGGGGGCCCGGCACGGCCCATCTTCATCGACACAAGACTCAAGACCCTCGCGAGGGGCCAAGCCTCGCGGGGCGGATGACGTGGAACTTCCTCAGGCGCGGCCTCGTCAGGCTGGCTCACGAGGAGGCGGAGAAATCAAGGCGGGGTACCTCGCGAGGTGCCCATGACGCAAGCCATGACGACTTAGGGCTCCAGGCGGGTGCCAGCCCGCGCAGCGTCCTCCTTTCCTCTTTGGTGCAAAGGGAGCAAGCGCAGCCGCGGAGTACCGAGGCATCGGGCAAAGGTTGCCATTTCGGTGCAACGAGACCAAGGCCAGGAGGACCACGAGACGGAGGTCACCGTGGAGCCTAAGATGGCGTCATCACCAGAGCTTTGCGCAGGCAAAGACTGCTTTTGTCAGGATAGTTGATACTTGATGTCCCCCTTCAAATTAGCCCGCCATTGTTGGCTCCCTTCCCGCTCAATATTTGGGAAGAGGACCAGGGCCTCTATAAATAGGGCCAGCCGCCCACAGAGCGAAGGGTCGACCGGTTGGAAAGAGAGAGAGAGAGAGAAAGGTGGATGAACTCCTCCCAACAGTTCATCACCCCAGCTAAGAACAGACCCTCGCGAGGCTGTTCTTCCTTGTATTGTTCATCATCATCAGCCCCAAGAGGCAATCCACCCACCACACACTGGAGTAGGGTATTACACCACAACGGTGGCCCGAACCAATATAAACCTTGTGTCTCTTGTGCAGATCTTTCAGTAGTCTAGATCCTTGCAAGACGAAGAGGTAGAAGACGTAATCTTTGCGCGCACCCCAGAGTTCGAACCTTAAGGGTCTGCCGGAACCCGAAATACGACAAGTACGACACATATTCAAACTGGATTATGCATTTCGACGGCTCCAAAATGTTGGCCGGACTGGGGGCTGGCGTCGTCTTGACGTCCCCCATAGGAGACACAGTCCAATATGTGCTCTAGATCATGTACACAGATTCCAACAATGCAGCCGAATATGAGGCCCTCCTACATGGTCTCCGGATAGCAGTATCCATGGGTATCCAGCGCCTAGAGGTACGCGGGGATTCAAACCTCGCGGTATCCCAAATAAATGGAGACTTCGACGCCAAGGACCCAAAAATGGCAGCTTACCGCAACGCCGTCCTAAAAATGTCGGCTTGGTTCGAAGGACTGGAGTTTCACCATATAGCCCGAGAAAACAATCAAGCAGCGGACGTCCTGGCATGCATCGGAGCAAAACGTGATGCAGTCCCCCCCCCCCCAACATCTTTTTGGAAAGATTGTTCAAGCCATCCGTAGCATGGGAGGGGGAACCCGCAAATAATAGCCTGGACCCAGCCGCACCACTCGACGCCGAACAATCTGACACAATTGGAGGCTCTGCCAATGAAATTACACCTTCAGCCCACGTAATAATGGCGGTTATCGCCCCGTGGACAGAACCATTCCTAGCCTACCTTACTAGGCAGGAACTCCCGGAGGACCAAAACGAGGCCCACTGCATAGTGCGGCGATCTAAAGCCTATAGAGTCCATGAGGGAGAGCTTTATAAGAAAAGCACTATCGGAGTCCTTCAAAGGTGCATCTCCGAAGAGGAAGGGCGGAACCTTCTGGATGAAATTCATGCCGGACTCGGTGGTCATCACGCCGCTGCTCGGTCCCTTGTTAGCAAGGCTTTCCATACAGGCTTTTATTGGCCGACGGCCCAGGTAGACGCTCAGGACCTAGTCCAACAATGCGCTGGTTGCCAACTTTTTGCCAACCAAAGCCATATGCCACCCACCGCACTCCAAACTATACCCATCACCTGGCCTTTTGCGGTCTGGGGGCTTGACATGGTCGGACCCCTTAAAGGTGGGACCGATAGGAAAAAATACTTACAGGTCATGGTGGATAAATTCACCAAATGGATAGAAGCCAAGCCTGTTAAAACGGCCGAATCCGGACCTATGATAGACTTCATATCTGGGGTTGTACACCGTTATGGCGCCCCCCACAGCATCATAACCGATAATGGTACAAACTTTACCACCGACGAGGTAAAACTCTGGTGCAAAAACATGGGCATCAAGCTCGATTATGCTTCCGTCTATCACCCACAAACCAACGGCCAGGTCGAACGTGCAAATGGTCTTATTATGAGCGGCATTAAACCCAGACTGGTGCGGTCCCTCAAGGAATCTAACACGCACTAGGTAGAGGAGCTCGACTCCGTGCTATGGGGGCTGCGGACCACGCCAAATCGCACCACCGGATACACACCATTTTTATGGTGTATGGCGCAGAGGCGGTTCTGCCCTGCGACATAATTCATGACTCACCTAGAGTGCGCATGTACGAAGAAAGAGAAGCCGAGCTCGATCGGCAGGACAACTTGGACGCCCTAGAGGAGGAGCGTGACGTGGCAAAAGCCCGTTCCGCATTTTATCAACAGCAGGCCCGAAGATATCAAAGCAGAGAAGTACGGACCAAAAATTACAATGTTGGCGAACTAGTTCTACGCCTGCCGGATAAGAAAAAGGACAAACTCAAGCCCAAGTGGGAAGGTCCATTCATAATCGACCAAGTCCTGACTGGCGGGGCGTACCGCCTACGAGATGCGTCGGATAACCGACTCGAGCCGAACCCGTGGAACGCCACCCGTCTCCGAAGATTCTATGCCTAGCGACGGACTCTGTGTTCGTCTCCTTCCTCTGTCCATTTTTTGCATTTTTCTGTCTTACATTTCTCTCCTTCCCCTCTTTTCTTTTATAGCCCTTAAAGGCTTATCTAGTGACGCGCCACTCGCGCTCATTAAACCTGGGGGCTTCTTTAACAGAAGCTTATTTATACGGGCTTCATGCCCAACACATGCGTCAGACTTACACATGTACCTTTTTCTTCACCATTATATGCATCGATATGACTTAAGTTTTGGCCAAGCTAGGTTGCCTGGCTCCTGTGCTTACCCCTACGTTCCCGATTGTTCGGCTAGGCGGTAAAGGGAGCACCTCTGCGATTGTTACTGACGGGTCAGCCGGATGTGTACCTCAGACTGGGTGAAGCCGAAAGCTAGCGTTCTTAAGGGAATATTCGGTCGGTGAGATAAAAGATGATCTTTTTTACTCATTTTATGCGCCCCCAGATGCTTTTTCTGCGTCTTTTTACGCAGTCCGGACATGCACTTTAGGGCATGCCTCCCAGCGAAGGAACCCCTAACGGAACTATTCTCTCCGGAAGATGTTTCTTACTAACCATGTAATATAACATAACTAGTTGGGCACTTGTCTAATAAAGCACTAATGACCCCTACGCCTGGTCTCCACGCATACCACGGTTCTTATATAACCGCTATGGTATTCGGACACACTCCGGACCGTCAGGTCCCGAGGTTGAAGCGAAAAGGTCGGCAATGACAAACAATCTACAATCCGGCTAGAAGGCATCACACATGTCAATTCAAAATTACATAGTCATTTTGACTGATTGTATTCCTCTTCTATACCATCTAACAGGCTGTCTAATTTACAGTCCTGCTGGGAATACTTCGCGGCCAACTCTACTTGGCCGTATACTAAGCTCACAGGGATCTCCTTCCCGTCAGGCCCCACTGGTCCGACCTTGGCCATGTGGTTTGGGTCAGACTTCGTAAAATGGGACTTCACCATGGCCCAGGCTTCCCTAGCGCCTTGTCGGCAGGCCGATATCTTCCACAACCGGAAGCGCCGCCGAGCTCCCTTCAGCTTCTCCGCAAGGTCTCCAAGGCCCTCGGGCATGGAGTGGGCAGGCCATAAGGCTTGGGCAACACCTTGCATCGCCTGCCGAATTCGCTCGTGCAGTTGCATGAGTTCGGGAAGAAGGTCACCCGTAGAACCGGGCATCTCCTCTGCAGGACGACTTGTGAGCATACCTACAGACATTACTCTGTTAGTCGACTTCCTCACCGAACTCTTTTTTCAAAGTTCGTTGAAGCACTTACTAAAAATGTTGCGTCGAAGCCGCTGATTCTCCTTCGTGGAGTCCGACAGCTGGCCACAACATCTTTAAGTTCGACGTCCAGCCTGGTGTTGGCATCCTGAAGATCATTCTTCTCTCGCCTCACCTTTGTCAACATACTCTCACCGGCCTTTAGCCGGCGTAAGAGTTGTTGCTTTTCCGGATCGAGTCCGGCGCCATCTGCAACATGATTTGTCAGATTTGCACCCACACCGCACAATACTAATCGTTCGAAGTGTATCTTGCCTGAGGGGGTCTCTTTGGGCTCCCCTGCTGCGGCTTGTGTGGCCTTTAGTTGGGCCTTGCACGTTTCCAGCTCCTGGGACAGTATAGTATTCTTCTCGGTAAGAACCTGCATATTAAATGATCCTTAAATCAGTTGCTCTAACTATTTCAAGTCTCGGGGGCTATTGGTATATATATATTTGACCAAAATTTTCTTACCCGTATGTCTTTTACATACTGCTCCGTGGCTCTGGATAAACCATTTTGAGCGGCACGGAGGTACGCATCTCCCGAATTAAAGGCATCTAAAGCCTCTTGGGAGAAACAAGCGTCGCGTAGAATTGTCCGGCGACGCCTGTGGTTCATGGCACTCTCCACTTCAGAATTTGTGGCAGACAGCCTGTCCGCATCCTCTGTCGGAGGAGCGTCCGGTGCGCGCCTTGTGCTCGCCTCCGCTTCCTGGCCAGAAGTTGGAGCCTAGCTGGTGGAGGTGCGATTGGCAACCTCTCCGGATGTAGTCCGGCGAGGTCTCTTCGTTCTGAAGATAGCACGAACATTAATACGCCCTGACAAAATAACACCAGGGAAACAGAGGGTGCGCTATACCTTTGCGCCGGCATCTCAGTCCGGACTACATTCCTTTTTGCCCCACGGGGCCCTACGGCCCCTCGTTGGCTAGCCGTCGCAGGTTCGGCCTCCTGCCTCGAAAATCTCCCCTGCAAAACACGATTGTCGTCAGAAACACCGGAATACGTGAGAGTGGAATCTCTCTCAAGGGAATAAGACTCCGGTTTTTGTCACCTGGGAGGCCGGGATTAACCCTGGGTAATCAGCCGTGATGGCTACCAAGGTATTGTCCTTGCTTAGCTGATGGAACACCCCGTCGATAAGCTCCACCGATATGTCCGGATCCTCTTCGGAGTCCGGATCAAGAGACCATTCTGGGTCCTCGGGCTGTGGAGGGCGGCTGTTTATATCCTTTACCACCTGTCGTAGTTCCTGCATTGAAGTCGTTAAGACTACATATCTAACCGTGGGAGTATAAAACAAACGGGCAAGCGCAGTTGTTCACTTACCCAACTTGGAGGATCGTACATAGTAAATCCGGCCTGCAGATTGACACGGAGGAATTCCTCTTTTCTCCCTTGTACAAAGAGGATAAGATCTTTACTAGAGCGGCAGCTGAGGCCGGCCCCTTACGACCGTAACGGGTGGCGTCATCCTCCCCGTTGAAATCCCACATGGGGTGGCCTCTGTATTGAAGTGGATGCACCCCCCGCATAATGCATGCGGCCATGACTCCAATCATGGTTAGTCCGGAATGAGCCAACAGTCTTATCCGGCCCATCAGGTAAAGGACGTCTCTGTCGCTTTCTCTCTGAGAGCTCCGCGGACGCCAGCTCAAGCGTTTCTTCAGTGGAGCACTGTTGAACTCAGGGAGACCGACCCGGATAGGGTCCGGTAGCGGGACGTCATCTATGTAAAACCATTCCGAAGGCCAGTCCTCGGACGCCTTCTTTGGGGTTCCGGATAGGTATCCGGTCCCGGCGATACGCCATACTTCGGCTCCGCCCACTTGGTAAATAGACCCCTCTTTAGAACGGGGCACCAGGCAGAATAACCTCTTCCACAGCGCGAAATGAGCCTCAACGCCTAAAAATAGCTCGCAAAGGGCGACGAAACCCGCAATATGCAATACGGAGGCGGGCGTGAGATTGTGCAGATGGAGGCCGTAGAACTCCAAAAGCCCGCGGAGAAATGGGTGAATTGGAAATCCCAGTCCCCTTATTAGATAGGGGACGAGGCACACCCGCTCTCCTTTAGAAGGATTGGGGGTGCTCTCCGCTTGTTTTCCGCCATTGTAGGTGGCAAGACCGACTCGGACCGGGACCATGTATGCCTGAGGGAGGAATCCCTTGGCCTGAAGTGACGCTAACTTGCTATGCGGGATGGTGCAACTCTCCCAGTCCCCGGGTTTGGGACCGGAGGGGCGAGGGGAGGACCTACGACGGCTGGTCATGTTGGAATGGACCTTTGCTGGGAGCGCTCTGATGATAACTCGCGGAAAGGAGAAGATGTGGTTTGGACTTAAATCCCCATCCCGTTAAATAGGCGGCTCGTTTATGCGGCTAGGGGTGTGGATGTAAAAACACCCCGGCTTTTCGCATTTGTTTGACACGTGGAAGACGGCCATTATTGGGCGTGGAAGCCGAGGAGCACTACATTACAAAAATCGGACATTATTCCTATAGGTACACAAGATTTGGAGAAGAACCCGCCTTGCAATGCCGAACAATCTGCGCGCCGGACTCGTCGTCATTGAAGCCCGGTTCAGGGGCTACCGAGGGAGTCCTGGATTAGGGGGTGTTCGGGTAGCCGGACTATACCTTCAGCCGGACTCCAGGACTATGAAGATACAAGATTGAAGACTTCGTCCCGTGTCCGGATGGGACTTTCCTTGGCGTGGAAGGCAAGCTTGGCGATGCGGATATTCAAGATCTCCTACCATTGTAACCGAATCTGTGTAACCCTAACCCTATTCGGTGTCTATATAAACCGGAGGGTTGTAGTCCGTAGGCAATCAACTCCATACACAACAATCATACCATAGGCTAGCTTCTAGGGTTTAGCCTCCTTGATCTCGTGGTAGATCTACTCTTGTACTACCCATATCATCAATAATTAATCAAGCAGGAGTAGGGTATTACCTCCATCGAGAGGGCCCGAACCTGGGTAAAAAACATCGTGTCCCTTGTCTCCTATTACCATCCGACCTTGACGCACAGTTCGGGACCCCCTACCCGAGATCCGCCGGTTTTGACACCGACAGAGGTCATCAGGACGGAGCAGCGGTGCACACAGGGCCTGTCGCAGGCTTTGCCTGCAGCTCCTCCAGCGACAGCGGCGACTCCTACTGGTCCAGCTACTCTCCCGAGCTCGCGGAGTCTCCAGAGACGAGCGACGACAACTACGTCCCCCCAAGTTCCCGCCGGGCCCGGAGTAGGGTCGTAGTGTCAGGCCGCCGCTGCCGCCGATCTGGATGAGGTTGGCGCCAGCCTCACGTGGCCCACTGTTGATGATGGCGTCTGTGACATCCGACGCGTGTAGATAGAACTCCTAGGAGTCCCTTTCCTTTTGTTCCCTGCGAGGAATCAAACGAACCCCGTGGGTGTGTGTAAAGCGTCTATAATGCTTCCTGTTGATATTATCCTTGTTATGAAACTGCATGGGCGCATATCCTGCCGAGGCTCGGCCTCCCCTTTCCAATCTTGCGGCAACTTGATGCTCTACGCTGACAGGTCCCAGTCCCCAGGTAGGCTGCAACCGTCGCTGGTATGCCAGGTCGCGTGTCGTGGTCAAGGCCAGGAGGTGAGAGGCCCGAGGTCCAGTAAGAGCTCCTGAGGCGCGATGCTCAAGAGGTCCCCTTTAGCGCACAAGCGGCTACCTTAGGATGGGAAAGGGAGGAAGCGTTGCCGCAGCAGGGCAGCGAAGGGTGCGAGGCCCGTTTCGGCTCAGTCTCCCCTTTCTATCCTTGTGACGGCTTGGTGCTCTACGCCGACAGGTCCCAGTCCCCAGGCAGGCTGCAGCCGTCGCTGGTATGCCAGATCGCGATGCCGTGGTCAAGGCTAGGAGGTGAGCGGCCCGACGTCCGGTAAGAGCTCCTGAGGCGCGATGCTCAGGAGGTCCCCTTTAGCGCTCAAGCGGCCATCAAGAGGTAAGAAAGGGAGGCAACATTGCCGCAACGGGGCTGCCGCGAACGAAGGTCTCATGTCGTGGTGATTGGTGGATTCCAAACGTGAACTTATCTTGGTTGTCTGGAGTCGACTCCTCGTGATGCGCCAGATTTGTGTGTAGGCATCAGTAGCATAGCTAGGTCAGGCCCATACGAGTCTCCCCCTCTCTCACGCTCTCCTTCATGCTCTACGTCCTCAGGTCCTGGCCCTCGAGTGAGCTCAGCCGCCGCTGGTATGCCAGGTCGTGTGCCGTGGTCAAGGCCAGGGGGTGAGGGCTGGAGAGCCAGTAAGAGCTCCTGAGTCGCGATGCTCAGGAGCCCCCCTTTTAACACGCAAGCGTATTACATCGAAGAAGTGGGAGCTCGCGGTGCCATTTGATGTCATCCTCGTGAGATTCCTGTAAGCCAGCACAAGGAGGCCGGAACACAATCTGTCGTCATGGTTGTCGATCTGCTACCGGTGGTTCCGCGAGGAAGTGAAGGCACTGATGGCCTGGTAAGGTGGCATGCACAGGGCGTGCCGCGAGCCAGAGCTCGACCGCTCAGGTTTGTCGGTGTTGCAGGGACGGACCTGTGCACAAGCGTCGTGCCGGCATGAGTAGCCTCCATGGGAGGTGAGAGTCAAACAGGTGGTATTCATAGGTAGATTAAGCATGGAAAGCAAGCTAGCTCAAGTAAATGCAAGGAGGATACGTGCCACTTGGTCAGGCTCGAGGGGCTTGATGTAGCCCGAGGGGCGCCCCCAGCAAGGTAAGCTAAAGACATAGAAAGGGATACATGCCACAGGGATGGACCCACGCGTCCTAGGAATGATGCAGCCCTGGGGGCGCTCCCAGCTAAATAAACTTGGAAGATGTCACCTGGTTCTGTTGATGAAGGAGAGTTGGGGCAGGTGAAGGTACGCGGCGAAGGGGTTGCTCCTCATGAGCCACCGGGGCCCTGAGCCTCGGGAGGCTTTAGGGATCCGGGCAGTTCCTTGAGGACCGTCTCCATCTTGGTCAGGACGGTGTGGTGCCTGGCCTCCTGAGCCGCCAGGATGCTCCGAAGGTTGTGCTGGAAGGCAGCAGCCACGCTCGGCAGGCCGAAAGGCATGCGAACGTAGCTGTGAGGTGGACCCTCGCAGCGGCCCATGTGCGAAGGCTAGAAGCGCTCCTGAGATGCGGCTCGGTTGAGCCCTGGTATGTCGATGCAGACGCGCAGCTCATCACTCTCGCCTGGGTGGGGAGCAGCGCCAGGTGGGCGGCGGTCACCGCGTATTGCTCTTGCTTCCTGAAGCCCCTGAGATACCTTGGTGATGAACTCCTGAGCGTCGGGTGTTCCTTGCCCAGTGTCCTCCTGAGGGGAACGTGTCGTGAAGCACACCTCCAAGTGGTGCCCAAGAGCCTCCCTCGCGGTGCTGGAAAGGTCTGAGGCCCTCTAGAAGAGAGCCCCCAAGCCCTGCCCGAGAAGGGCGCCGGGCGCGCTTTCCTATGCGGTGGAGGGAGGCGCCCCTGGCGCAGGCGCTGATCCTGACGAGGTACCGCTTGCGACACCACCCTCCTGGGGTCCTGCACGGCACAACTGCTTCTTCTTCTTGGGGGCGGCCTCAGGAGGGCACTCGCTCTTCCTGTCGGGGTCGTCAATTGCTGCAGCTTGGAAGGCGCGCTCAAGGGAGCACACCGCGTCTCTTTCCTCACATGGGACTGTGATGATTCCGCTGCTTCTTGGCATCTTGAGGACATTGTAGCCGTGGTGGGTCACTGCCATGAACTTGGCCAGGGCTGGATACTGGAGGATGGCATTGTATGGTAGGAGAATGTGGGCGACGTCGAAGTCGATGAGCTCGGTGCGGTAGTTGTTGCGTTCTCCGAAGGTGACAGGGAGGCAGACTTGCCCTATCAGTGTGGTGGAACCATCGGTCACTGCTGAGAAAGGCTTGGTAGGCTAAAGCTGGTCATATGGCACTTGGAGGTTGTCGAATGTGTCGACGGACAGGACGTTGAGCGCTGCACCACCGTCGATGAGGGTCTTGGTGACTTGCACATTGCTGATGACTGGTGAACAAAGCATCGGGAGAACGCCTACAGTGGCCGCACACTTGAGCTGATCTGCCGAACTGAAGGTGATGGCGCACTTGGACCATCTGAGCGGGCGCGTGGCCTCGAGCTTGGGGAGGACTGCATTCACTTCACGAGCAAGCTGTTTGAAGGTACGCTGCGAGGCTGGGGCCAGAGCTCCGCCTAGGATGCAGGTGACAACATGCGGCTCCTAGAAGCCCCCAGCCCCCTCGTCTTGATGGTGATCGTCATTCCTCCTCGGCGGTGGCGGTAGTGGAGGAAGACCGGCGTTGCCCTGAGGTCGATCCTCATGAGGCTGGTCCCTCCAAGCGCCCCCACGAGGCTGATCCTGCCAGCGGTCCTCACAAGGCCAGTCGCGCACTCTTGGCACGGGCCATGATCGTCCCATCGTCCGCCACCACGTCCTCCTCCTCGGCCGTAGCCCTGGTCATTGTGCTCGGGGCGTCAACCGAAGCGTCCTTCCCGAATGGCTCTGAGCTCTTGACAGTCGCTGGTGTTGTGGGTATGCAGGTTATGGAAGGCGCAGAACGGTCGGCTGCCCTTGGATGACTCGGGCTGCTCCCTGCCGCGCTTGATGCCTGGCTCCGCCGCGAGCACGGCTGCTCCCTTGCGCTTCACGTCCTTGGCCTTGGCTTTCTTTTCCTTCGGGTCCGCGGCCGGGAGCTCGGGGAGGGAGAGGCGCCCCTCCTCAGCTCTTGCGCACTTGGTCGCCAGGTTGAACAGCTCCTGGGACGTGCATAGCTCCTCATGGATGGCGAGCTCCTCCTTCATCTTGATGTCATGGACGCCATCAGAGAACGCGGAGATGATGGCCTTGTCCGTCACCTTGGGGATCTTCAGACGAACATTGTTGAAGCACTGGATGTACTTCTGGAGGGTCTCCCCTGGTTGTTGCTTGACGCGGCGCAGGTCACCTGCAGCCGGAGGACGGTCGCGAGTGCCCTGGAAGTTGGCGACGAAGCGGTTGTGCATCTCGTCCCAGGAGGAGATCGATCCTGGAGGCAGGTTCAGGAGCCACGAACGAGCGCCGTCTTTGAGCGCCATGGGGAACCAGTTCGCTGTGACTTTCTCGTCGCCGTTGGCCGCCTCGATGCTCAGTTCGTAGAGCTGCAGGAACTCTGCGGGGTCGGGGGTGTCGTCGTAGCGAGGAGGCAGATCCCGCTTGAACTTGCCCGTCCAGGCGATGCTACACAGCTCGGGGGTGAAGGCGCGGCAGCAGGCCGTGGTTACCGGGACCCGTCTTGGAGGTGGAGCTTGGTCTTGGCGCCCACGCGCCGCCACGGCAAGCGGCGTTGGGCCCTGCCGTGGCAAATGATCCTGGCGCGGCGGTGCGGGGAGTGGTGGAGCGTTCTCTTATGGTCGAGGGACTTATTGGCGGCTTCTTTCTTCACGCGCGGGCAACGGACGCGGTGGATCGTGCCATGGAGCCGCGCGCCTTGGCGCCAGGGTGCCATCTTGGTGCAGAGGTGGTCGAGGCGCTCCGTGAGCTACGTCGCCCATGGCTGGCGGAGGGCGAGGCAGCGAGAGGAACGGTGCAGGGGAGCCCCCTGCGGCGCTAACAAGCTCGGCGATGCGGCCGAGCCAGTCCTCGTAGAGGTCATTGGCTGGGCGGTAGCACAGGAGCTCGTGCGCCATGAGGAGCGCGGCCCGCGCGTCCGCTGGAGCGTGATGGGCGTGAGACAACAAACCAGTGGGGGTCAGCGATGGAGTGGCGGTGCGGCCGTCCGGCCGCACCGAGGGGTGCAACAAGGATGCTTGCTGCTTGTTCCCCACCGGGCCGGGGACAGCGTTGGCGGCAGGTGACGGAGAACGGCGGGGTGGCCCGCCGACAGGGGCCATCTGAGCAACACGAGTGGCGAGGGCAGCCCGCCGCTCGACGCGGGCGCGGCGTGCGTCCGCCATGGAGACGATGAAGTGATGGGACGCGGAGCGACGGAAGGGAAGCTTCGGTGCACCCCTACCTGGCGCGCCAAATGTTGGATCATGGGTTCCGGCAAAACCCTGAAGGTTCGAACACTAGGGTGCGCATGAAGATTTCCCCCCTACCGATCCATGTCCTAGGTTTGCTAAGATCTTACGGACTAACTCGACGAAATCACAACACAAGGGACACAACATTTATACTGGTTCGGGCCACCGTTGTGGTGTAATACCCTACTCAAGTGTGTGGTGGTGGATTGCCTCTTGGGCTGATGATGAACAGTACAAAGGGGGAAGAACAGCCTCCTGAGGTTGAGGTGTTCTTGTGCTTGGCGAACTTGTGTGTGTGGCCAAGGATGTGGTGGCTCCAATCTAAGATGAGGATGATCCACCTAGCAATGATGGTTAGTCCTACTTATAGAGGACTTGGTCCTCTTCCCAAATACTGCGCGGGAAGGGATCCCACAACGGCCAATTTGAAAGGGGACAGCTAATACAAGCTATCCCGACATGGTGGTGACGCCGCCTTGGGCTCCATGGTGACCTCTGCCTTGTCGTCCTGCTGGTCTTGGTCTCGTTGCACCGATATGGAAACCTTTGCTTGATGCCTCGGTACTCCGCGCCTACCCTTGCCCCCTTAGCACCAAAGAGGAAACAAGGACGCTGCGCGCGCTAGTTCCCGTCTGGCGCCCACCTGGCCTTGATCATCATGGCTCACATCACGAGAACCTCGCGAGGTTTGCCCTGCCTTGATCTCTCCGCCCCTCGTGAGCCTGCCTAGCGAGGCCGCTCCTGAGGAGGTCTTGCGTTGTCCGCCTCGTGAGGCTTGGCCCCTCGCGAGGGTCTTGAATGCCTTGTTGGTGAATATGGGTCATACGGGCCTTCTAGCAAAGCCACGCCGTGGGCCACAGGCAGGCAAGTCTGGGGACCCCCGTTCCCAGAACGCCGACAAAGATTGGCTAAGGACGAGGTGACGATGCGCGTGGGAAATGGTTCCAAAGTCGATGTGATCGCGGTCGGCACGCTACCTCTAGATCTACCTTCGGGATTAGATTTAGACCTAAATAATTGTTATTTGGTGCCAGCATTAAGCATGAACATCGTATCTAGATCTTGTTTGATGTGAGACAATTATTCATTTAAATCAGAGAATAATGGTTGTTCTATTTATATGAGTAATATATTTTATGGTCATGCACCCTTGATGAGCGGTCTATTTTTATTGAATCTCGATAGAAGTGATACACATATTCATAGTATTGAAGCCAAAAGATATAAGTTTAATAATGATAGTGCAACTTATTTGTGGCACTGCCATTTAGGTCATATTGGTGTAAAGCGCATGAAGAAACTCCATGCTAATGGGCTTTTAGAATCACTTGATTAGGAATCACTTGATGCTTGCGAAGAATGCCTCATGGGCAAGATGACTAAGACTCCGTTCTCCAGAACAATGAAGCGAGCAATAGACTTATTGGAAATAATACATACTGATGTATGGATCCGATGAGTGTTGATGCTCGCGGCGGGTATTGTTATTTTCTGACCTTCACAGATGATTTGAGCAGATATGGGTATATCTACTTGATGAAGCATAAGTCTAAAACATTTGTAAATTTCAAAGAATTTTAGTGTGAAGTGGAAAATCATCGTAAAAAGAAAATTAAGTTCCTACGATCTGATCGTGGAGGTGAATATTTGAGTTATGAGTTTGGTCTTCATTTGAAACAATGCGGAATAGTTTTGCAACTCATGCCACCTTGAACACCACAGCGTAATGGTGTGTCCGAATGTCGTAACCGCACTTTATTAGATATGGTGTGATCTATGATGTCTTTTACTAATTTACCACTATCGTTTTGGGGTTATGCTTTAGAGATGGTTGCATTCACGTTAAATAGGGCACCATCGAAATCTGTTGAGACGACACCATATGAACTGTGGTTTGGCGAGAAACCCAAATTGCCATTTCTTAAAGTTTGGGGCTGCGATGCTTATGTGAAAAAGCTTCAACCGGATAAGCTCGAACCCAAATCTGAGAAATATGTCTTCATAGGATACCTAAAGGAGACTGTTGGGTACACCTTCTATCATAGATCTGAAGGCAAGATATTCATTGCTAAGAATGGATCCTTTCTAGAGAAGGAGTTTCTCTCGAAAGAAGTGAGTGGGAGGAAAGTAGAACTTGATGAGGTAAATGTACCTTCTCCCTTATTGGACAGTTGTTCATCACAGAAATCAGTTCCGGTGATTCCTACACCAATTAGTGAGGAAGCTAATGATGGTGATCATGAAACTTCTGATCAAGTTACTACCGAACCTCGTAGGTCAACCAGAGTAAGATCCGTGCCAGAGTGGTATGGTAATCCTGTTCTGGAAGTCATGTTACTTGACCATGACGAAACTACGAACTATGAGGAAGCGATGATGAGCCCAGATTCCGCGAAATGGCTTGAGGCCATGAAATCTGAGATGCGATCCATGCATGAGAACAAAGTGTGGACTTTGGTTGACTTGCCCGATGATCGACAAGCCATAGAGAATAAATGGATCTTCAAGAAGAAAACTGACGCTGACGGTAATATTACTGTCTACAAAGCTCGACTTGTTGCGAAAGGTTTTCGACAAGTTCAAGGAGTTGACTATGATGACTTCTCACCCGTAGCAATGCTTAAGTCTGCCCGAATCATGTTAGCAATTGCTGCATTTTATGATTATGAAATTTGGCAAATGGATGTCAAAACTGCATTCCTTAATGGATATCTCAAAGAAAAGTTGTATATGATGCCATCACAAGGTTTTGTCGATCCTAAAGGTGCTAACAAAGTGTGCAAGCTCCAGCGATCCATTTATGGACTAGTGCAAGCCTCTCGGAGTTGTAATATACGCTTTGATAGTGTGATCAAAGCATATGGTTTTATACAGACTTTTGGAGAAGCCTGTATTTACAAGAAAGTGAGTGGAAGCTCTGTAGCATTTCTGATATTATATGTGGATGACATATTGTTGATTGGAAATGATACTGAATTTCTGAATAGCATAAAAGGACACTTGAATAAGAATTTTTCAATGAAAGACCTCGGTGAAGCTGCTTATATATTGGGCATCAAGATCTATAGGGATAGATCAAGACGCTTAATTGGACTTTCACAGAGCACATATCTTGACAAAGTTTTGAAGAAGTTCAAAATGGACCAGTCAAAGAAAGGATTCTTGCATGTGTTACAAGGTGTGAAGTTGAGTTAGACTCAATGCCCGACCACTGCAGAAGATAGAGATAAAATGAAAGTCATTCCCTATGCCTCAGCCATAGGTTCTATCATGTATGCAATGTTGTGCACCAGACCTGATGTGTGCCTTGCTATTAGTTTAGCAGGGAGGTACCAAAGTAATCTAGGAGTGGATCACTGGACATCGGTCAAGAACATCCTGAAATACCTGAAAAGGACTAAGGATACGTTGCTCGTTTATGGAGGTGACAAAGAGCTCGTCGTAAATGGTCACGTCGATGCAAGCTTTGACTCTGATCCGGATGACTCTAAGTCACAAACTAGATACGTATTTTTATTGAATGGTGGAGCTGTCAGTTGATGCAGTTCTAAGCAGAGTGTCGTGGCGGGATCTACGTGTGAAGCGGAATACATAGCTGCTTCAGAAGCAGCAAATGAAGCAGTTTGGATGAAGGAGTTCATATCCGATCTAGGTGTAATACCTAGTGCATCGGATCCAATGAATATCTTTTGTGACAACAATGGTGCAATTGCCTTGGCAAAGGAATCCAGATTTCACAAGAGAACCAAGCACATCAAGAGACGCTTCAATTCCATCCATGATCAAGTCAAGGAGGGAGACATAGAGATTTGCAAGATAAATACAGATCTGAATGTTGTAGACCCGTTGACTAAGCCTCTCTCATGAGCAAAACATGATCAGCACCAAGACTCCATGGGTGTTAGAATCATTACTATGTAATCTAGATTATTGACTCTAGTGCAAGTAGGAGACTGAAGGAAATATGCCCTAGAGGCAATAATAAAGTTGGTATTTATATTTCCTTATATCATTATAAATGTTTATTATTCATGCTAGAATTGTATTAACTGGAAACTTAGTACATGTGTGAATACATAGACAAACAGAGTATCCCTAGTATGCCTCTACTTGACTAGCTCGTTAATCAAAGATGGTTAAGTTTCCTAGCCATAGACGTGTGTTGTGATTTGACGAATGGGATCACATCATTAGAGAATGATGTGATGGACAAGACCCATCCGTTAGCTTAGCACTATGATCGTTTAGTTTATTGCTATTGCTTTCTTCATAACTTATACATGTTCCTATGACTATGAGATTATGCAACTCCCGAATACCGGAGGAACACTTAGTGTGCTATCAAACGTCACAACGTAACTGGGTGATTATAAAGATGCTCTACAGGTGTCTTAGATGGTGTTTCTTGAGTTGGCATAGATCGAGAATAGGATTTGTCACTCCATGTTTCGGAGAGGTATCTCTGGGCCCTCTCAGTAATGCTCATCACTATAAGCCTTGCAAGCAAAGTGACTAATGAGTTAGTTGCAGGATGATGCATTACGGAACGAGTAAAGAGACTTGCCGGTAACAAGATTGAACTAGGTATGATGATACCGACAATCGAATCTCGGGCAAGTAACATACGGATGACAAAGGGAACAACGTATGTTGTTATGTGGTTTGACCGATAAAGATCTTCGTAGAATATGTAGGAAAAAATATGAGCATCTAGGTTCCGCTATTGGTTATTGAACGTAGATGTGTCTCGGTCATGTCTACATAGTTCTTAAACCCGTAGGGTCCGCACGCTTAACGTTCAATGACGATTTGTATTATGAGTTATGTGATTTGATGTACCGAAGGTAGTTCGGAGTCCCGGATGAGATCACAGACATGACGAGGAGTCTCGAAATGGTCGAGACATAAAGATTGATATATTGGACCAAGTTATTCGGACACCAGAAGTGTTCCAGATAGTTTTGGATAAAACCGGAGTGCCAGAAGGGTTAACGGAACCGCGCGGGGAAGTAATGGGCCTTAGTGGGCCTTAGGGGAGAGAGAGGGCAGCAGCCAAGATGTGCCCCCCCCCAAGGGGAGTCCGAATAGGACTAGGGGAGCGGGGCGCGGCCCCTCTTTCCCTTTCCCTCTCCTTCCTTCTTCTCCTACTTGGACTAGGAAAGGGGGAGCCGATTCCTACTTGGAGTAGGACTCCCCCCCCCCTTGGGCGCTCCCCCTAGGGCCGGCCGGCCTCCTCCTCCCCTCCTTTATATACGGGGGAGGGGGGCACCCCATAGACACACAAGTTGATCTTTAGCTGTGTGTGGTGCCCCCTCCGGAATTTTACACCTTGGTCATATTGTCGTAGTGCTTAGGCGAAGCCCTGCGTCGGTAACTTCATCATCATCGTCACCACGCCATCATGCTGACGAAACCCTCCCTCGGCCTCAACTGGATCAAGAGTTCGAGGGACGTCACCAAACTGAACGTGTGCAGATCGCGGAGGTGTCGTGCGTTCGGTACTTGATCGGTTGGATCGCGGAGACGTTCGACTACATCAACCGCGTTACTAAACGCTTCTGCTTTCGGTCTACGAAGTACATAGACACACTCTCCCCTCTCGTTGGTATGCATCTCCTAGATAGATCTTGCGTCATCGTAGATAAATTTTTTGAAATACTGTGTTCCCCAATATCATAAGCATCATTCATAGCAGAAGTAGCATCATCAATAACATGCGACATATCAGAATCAATAGCAGGTGTAGGTGTCGCAAGCTTACTCAAAACAGAAGGTAAATCAAGTGCAGAGCTAGATGGCAGTTCCTTACCTCCCCTCGTAGTAGAGGGGAAAATCTTGGTTCTTTGATCTTTCAAATTTCTCATAGTCATCAACAGATATAAATCCCAAGTGACTCAGAGAATAGAGATATGCTCCCCGACAATGATGCCAAAAAAAGGTCTTGATAACCCACAAGTATAGGGGATCGCAACAGTTTTCGAGGGTAGAGTATTCAACCCAAATTTATTGATTCGACACAAGGGGAGCCAAAGAATATTCTCAAGTATTAGCAGCTGAGTTGTCAATTCAACCACACCTGAAAGACTTAATACCTGCAGGAAAGTATTTAGTAGCAAAGTAGTATGGAAGTAACGGTAATGGTGATAAAAGTAACACCAGCAGTTTTGTAGCAATTGTAATAGTGGCAACGACAAAGTAACATAGCAAAGATCAATATGTGAAAAGCTTGTAGGCAATGGATCAATGATGGATAATTATGTCGGATGGCATTCATCATGTAACAATTATAACCTAGGGTGACACAGAAATAGCTCCAATTCATCAATATAATGTAGGCATGTATTCTGTATATAGTCATACGTGCTTATGGAAAAGAACTGCATCCTACCCTCCTGTGGCAGCGGGGTCCTAATGGAAACTAAGGGATATTAAGGCCTCTTTTTAATAGAGAATCAGAACAAAGCATTAGCACTTAGTGAACACATGAACTACTCAAACTACGGTAATCACCGGAAAGAATCCCAATTATTGTCACCTTGGGGTATGCGAAGCATAACTCGTAATAGGTGTCTACAACTTGCAAGATAAGATCAAGAACACAAATATATTCATGAACACATAACCGGTTCAGATCTGAAATCATGGCACTCGGGCCCTAGTGACAAGCATTAAACATAGCAAAGTCATAGCCACATCAATCTCAGAACATAGTGGATACTAGGGATCAAACCCTAACAAAACTAACTCGATTGCATGATAAATCTCATCCAACCCATCACCGTCCAGTAAGCCTACGATGGAATTACTCACGCACGACGGTGAGCATCATGAAATTGGTGATGGAGGAAGGTTGGTGATGATGATGGCAATGATTTCCCCTCTCCAGAGCCCCGAACGGACTCCAGATCTACCCTCCCGATGAAGAATAGGGGTGACGGCGGCTCCGTATCGTAAAACGCGATGAATCCTTCTCTCTAATTTTTTCTCCCCGAACGTGAATATATGGAGTTGGAGTTGAGGTCGGTGGAGGTCCAAGGGACCCACAAGGCAGTGGGACAGCTAGTGGGTCCCCTTCGGTTGATTCTTTCACCAATATTTTTTATTAATTCCAAAAATATTCTCCGTAAATTTCCAGGTTATTCCGAGAACTTTTATTTCTGCACACAAATAAAACCAAGGCAATTCTGCTGAAAACAGCGTTAGTCCAGGTTAGTTCCATTCAAATCATGCAAATTAGAGTCCAAAACAAGGGCAAAAGAGTTTGGAAATGTAGATACGATGGAGATGTATCAATCTACACCGACTCATGTACTTCCGCTGCACTCCAGAGTTGGTAACGATCATTGATCACAACCCGTTATGCATCTTCATATTGTTCTTGGGTGATCGTAGGTGTGAATTTTTTGTTTTCTACTATGTTTCCCAACACTAATGTCTATACTAAAACCAACAAACCTCGGTTAGGGGGTTCGAGCTGTAGATCTCGAATCTATGAGTAACAGGAGAAGAAGGGGACAATATTACCCAGGCTCGGGCCCTCTCGAACAAGTACTACACTACGTCCTGCTTTGATTGTATTGACGATGATGTGTCGAGTACAAGCTTGATCTACCTCAAGATCATAAGTTGTGTTCTAACCCTAAGGCTAGGAGGTTGTAATTGTGACCGTCCTCTCTACAGACTAAACCGCTCAATTTATATTGACACTGGGGGTACCTAGGTTTACACAAGGTCGGTTTCCAATCTAGGTATTCACATGCCTACGGTTGATGCGGTCCTCGGAGTACACGTCAAGTCTTCGGCAGAGTCAACTTGAATCACGCCGAAGTGCGAGGCTTCCGGAGTCCTTGCTTGCTAGAACGATGGGCCGCAAGGTTGGCCCATGGACTGTGGGCCAACCAGGTTGGTACCCCTTAGTCCAGGACACCGTCACCTACTCTTGATGTGGACGGTCTTGCTATATTTTTAGACTTGTAGGTTACAAAGCGTGTGGTGAGTTGCTAATGAATCCAACCATATTTATACTGTCGTTGGGCCTCCCCTTCTCTTCCTGAGGGGTTACCCATGGGCCATGGCTAGTACAAACAAGGTACAAAAAACCT
The DNA here is from genome assembly GCF_002162155.2 of Triticum dicoccoides. NCBI lineage: Eukaryota > Viridiplantae > Streptophyta > Magnoliopsida > Poales > Poaceae > Triticum > Triticum dicoccoides. Next base: position 525,252,823 of record NC_041384.1, on the reverse strand, counting down.
ATTTGTATCGGTCCACGTGATGGGGGGTGACATCCCTGCCCATACCAGGTAATTGCTACAGGGCATCCCTGTAGCCGTGTATGGAGTTGGTAGCGTCTCTCTGGTCCCTCTGCATGACCTCATGGGGTAGGTGTACCTTGCCAGAAGGCTTCGTCATGGAAAGGGTGCCTCCCATCTCATCCGAAGACTTATGCCAGTCACATTGGCGCACTAGTGCGCCTTGACGCCTCTGTCAGGTAGATTATCCAGTTTCTTCATGGAGAAGGAAGAGCGCCCACGGAAGTTGGTGTCGGGAAACGTTGCATGGAAAACAAAAAATTCTATGCACACGCAAGATATACCCATGGAGATGCATAGCAACGAGAGGGGAGAGTGTGTCTACGTACCCTCGTAGACCGTAAGCGGAAGCGTTTAAGAACGCGGTTGATGTAGTCGAACTTCTTCATGCTGCAACCGAATCAAGTACCGAACGTACGACACCTCCATGTTATGCACATGTTCATCTCGGTGACGTCCTCCGTGTTCTTGATCCAGCAATACAGCAAGGTAGTAGATGAGTTCGGGTAGCACGGCGGTGTGGTGATGGTGATGCGATCTCCTTAGGGCTTCGCCTAAGCACTACGAAAATATGACCGAGGGAGTAAACGGTGGATGGGGGCGCCGTACACGGCTAAGACAATGCTTTGTCCTTGTGTGGCACCCCCTCCCCACGTATATATAGGTGGGAGGGGAGAGGGAGGAAGCTAGGGCAACCAGGGAGCGCTCCTAGGGGCTGGCCACCGGCCCTAGGGCTCCTGCCCTCCTGCGCCCCCTTTCCTTGTGACAAGGGGGAAAAGAAAGAGGGGGAGAGGGAAGGAAGTGGGAGTCCAACTCCACACTTTCCTTTCCCTCCCCACAGGGCTGGCCCCTATAGAGTGCGCACCAGCCCCTTGTGAGCTGGTGTATTCTCTCACTTGGCCCATAAGGCCCATAACTTTGCTGGGGATGCCCAAAACTCCTTCCGGTGCCCCGATAACTACCCGGTACCCCCCGAAACACTTCCGGTGTTTGAATGTCATCGTCCTATATATCAATCTTTACCTACCGACCATTTCGAGACTCTTCGTCATGTCTGTGATCTCATCCGGGACTCCGAACAACATTCGGTCACCAAATCATATAACTCATATAGCACTATATCGTTAATGAACGTTAAGCGTGCGGACCCTACGGGTTCGAGAACTATGTAGACATGACCGAGGCACCTCTCCGGTCAACAACCAATAGAGGAACCCGGATGTCCATATTGGCTCCTACATATTCTACGAAGATCTTTATTGGTCGAACTGTTACGACAACATACGTAATTCCCTTTGTCCATCCGTATGTTACTTGCCCGAGATTCGATCGTCGGTATCTTCATACCTAGTTCAATCTCGTTACCGACAAGTCTCTTTACTCATTCCGTAATACATCATCCTGCAACTAACTCATTACTTACTTTGCTTTCAAGGCTTCTTATGATGTGTATTACCAAGAGGGCCCAGAGATACCTCTCCGATACTCGGAGTGACAAATCCTAATCTTGATCTATGCCAACTCAGAATGGTCCTTATGGATCTTTCTCATTCGATGTTGTTCATTGGGCGCCATTGTCTTGGCATGGCCTTCGCCGACCCAGGTTACCCTAGTTTTCTCTGGGTCGACAAAAGCCACTGTCCAACGGACCACTAGGAGGCTCCCTCGGTCACGAGGAGCCCAAGGAGGCGAGTACTCCAGTATCCGTTTGTAACATCCCAAATTTTCAATTTGGAATGCTATACATTAGATCATCATTGCATATCATATTTTATTGCATTTTGGCTTGACCCTAGAAATTCTATGCAACTCAAGGACCTACGGAGAGAGTGGGGGATTTCGTTATTTTCATATTTGAGTTTTTCTCGAATTTTGAAAATAGGATCGTTTGATTTTAATTATTTTATCTTCGAATATTTCTTTTATAAAAATAAAAGAGAGAGGATAAAATGACTTCCTCAAAATAAAGAAATATTGGAGATTTAAAGTTAAAATCAAATATGAGTTTTATTCGGATTTTTATCGCTATTTTATCTGAATTAGGAAAAATATGCGTTTTTCAAAATTGCAATAGAGTCCCAAATAAATGTTCACCTTGTCCGGTAGATTTTTAGAGGACGGGAAAATTTTATTTCAGGATTTTTGGAGTCTGTTTAGTATTTCTTTTATTTGTTTTTCTTCACGGAATAATTTTTAAAAAAAGTTACCGACCTACCGGGCTGTGTCCGCCTGGGACACCGACCCGGCCGGCTCTTTCAGAGGCGAGGGGCCCGAGCCGCCAAACCCTAGCCAGCCCAGCTCCGCACCCCGCCACCGCCGCCAACCCCGCCGCCGCCGATGCCGCCCGACATCGCCGCCCGCCGCCGCCGCCGGCCTCGCCGCCCACCTGTAACGCCCACGATGCGGCTATATCTCCCACGTGTAGAAGCACGACTTAGAGGCATAACCGCATTGTAAGCAATGTCGCAAGTGAGGTAATCTTCACACAACCCATGTAATACATAAGGGAAAAAGATACATAGTTGGCTTACAATCGCCACTTCACACAATACATGAATAAAGCATTACATCATCCAGATACATTCAAGGTCCGACTACAGAACCAAAATAAAAAAGAAGACTACCCGAAATGCTACACAGATCCCCGATCGTCCCAACTGGGCTCCACTACTGATCAACTGAAAAACAGAACAACATAACGAACACGATCGTCATCGAGCTCCTCCTTAGCTCGGTTTCGTCACCTGCATGATATCATCGGCACCTGCAAGCTGGTTTTGGAAGTAATCTGTGAGTCACGGGGACTCAGCAATCTCACACCCTCACGATCAAGACTATTTAAGCTTATGGGAAGGGTAAAAGGTATGAGGTGGAGCTGCAGCAAGCACTAGCATATATGGTGGCTACCTTACGCAAATGAGAGCGAGAAGAGAAGGCAAAGCACGGTCGAGAATCTATGATCAAGAAGTGATCCTAGAACAACCTACGTTCAAGCATTACTCCAACACCGTGTTCACTTCCCGGACTCCGCCGAGAAGAGACCATCACGGTTACACACGCAGTTGATGCATTTTAATTAAGTTAAGGCGTCAAGTTTTCTACAACCGGACATTAACAAATTCCCATCTGCCCATAACCGCGGGCACGGGTTACGAAAGTTCAAATCCCTGCAGGGGTGTCCCAACTTAGCCCATCACAAGCTCTCACGGTCAACGAAGGATATTCCTTCTCCCAAGACAATCCGATCAGACTCGGAATCCCGGTTACAAGACATCTCGACAATGGTAAAACAAGTCCAGCAACACCACCTGAATGTGCCGACAAATCCTGATAGGAGCTGCACATATCTCGTTCTCAGGGCACACTGGATAAGCAATCTGTACAACTAAAACCAGCCCTCGAGTTTCCCCGAGGTGGCGCTGCAAGGGGCTCTAGTTTGGACCAACACTCAGAGGAGCACTGGCCCGGGGGGTTTATTAAAGATGACCCTTGAGTCCATGGAACCCAAGGGAAAAAGAGTCTAGGTGGTGAATGATAAAACCAATGTTGGGCATTGCTGGAGGAGTTTTATTCAAGGCGAACTGTCAAGGGGTTCCCATTATAACCCAACCGTGCAAGGAACACAAAATCAAGAAACATAACACCGGTATGACAGAAACTAGGGCGGAAAGAGTGGAACAAAACACCAGGCATAAGGCCGAGCCTCCCACCCTTTACCAAGTATATAGATGCATTAATTAAATAAGAGATATTGTGATATCCCAACAAAATATCCATGTTCCAACAAGGAACAAACTCCAATCTTCACCTGCAACTAGCAACGCTATAAGAGGGGCTGAGCAAAGCGGTAACATAGCCAAACAACGGTTTGCTAGGACAAGGTGGGTTAGAGGTTTGACATGGCAATATGGGAGGCATGATAAAGCAATGTTAGGTATCGCAGCATAGGCATAGCAAAAGAGCGAGCAACTAGCAAGCAAAGATAGAAGTGATTTTGAGGGTATGGTCATCTTGCCTGAGATCCCGCAAGGAAGAAGAACGAGTCCAAGAAGGAGACAAACGAACGAAGTTGAACGGATCCTCACAAACGCGACATTAACGGAACTAACCCGAAGAAGCAACACCGGAAAGAAGCAAACAACATAGTAATCAACCATCACATAAACATGGCATGATGCACAACCAAGTATGATGCATGTCCGGTTTAAAGAAGCATGGCATGGCAAAGTGCACAAACAACACTACAAATTAAAATGGAGCTCAATATGCAATGAGTTGCATATTGACGGAACACCACATCAATTATTTGGTTCACTTCTGGTTAGGTACTCAACAATATTAAATGTTGGTTAACATGGCAAGAGGTTAAGCATAACAAAAACTATACCATCTAACCAATTTAAATGGGGCCGGATATAACAAACAACAAATCCGGTAAATCCCCATATGCATTTTGGAATTTAATGCAAACAACAATTTTAAACATTCTCGAAGTTGTTATCATGATGCGGATGACATGTGCAAGTTTATGCAATTTTTATTAAAAGTTGACAAGAGCATTGTGAAGCATTTGTCACCGTGGTGGAAAGTAAAGGGGTGCCATGGCAACGACAACGGAAATGGTGCCACGGCAACATTTCGATTCTGGTAACCCGATTGAGATACTGTTGCAAAGGAGAAGTGTGCGGATGTGTGCAAAAGAAGGTGGGACGCTCCCGGATTCCGGGTGTCCCACAAGTTGGCGACAGTGAAGCAAGTGCCAAATTGGACACGGTGCAAACACGAGCATCTCAAACATCGCAAGCATTCATTCACGGACGCCGTCTCGACGTTATACCTTCGAAGCGGGTGTTATCGGAGGGGTTCGAGTTCGATGCGGTGTAGGGGAAGTAGACGTTCTCGGGACGTCGAGGGAAGTAGTGGTTCACGCGACGGTAGTCGAAGTAGTCGTCCTATTGTTCATTGGCAATCATCGGAGCGGTAGTGGAAGTAGAGGCTCATGACGTCTTGTCGAAAATCACGGCGGCGGTAGTCGTACACAAACGTAGATGTTCAGGGTCGTCGGGGTACTTGTCGGTCGGGTCTCGACAGTCTCATTTTTGCGACGGTAGTCGTGCTAGTCAGCGGTAGTGAAACTTGACGGGTCCGAGGGCTCCAGGCGTCGTGGTACTTGTCGCGAACCGAAGTGGTACTTGGCAATATTCAGGACGGTCTTGGTGATTCCGGAGACACGGTTTAGGTACTTGACGCAACACCGCCTAGTCGTCCTTGGGACATCAGAACTAGTTGGACTTGCCGGTCTTTACGATCTGAAAAGCACTTGGGGTGTTCGATCACCGGTGCTTGGCAGGTCATCAAGGTGGAGCAGGGGGGTTGACGCCATGACGCGCGGAGGAGAAGCAGGGCCAACGCGTGTCCAAAGGGTGCAGCAACTGTTGCTGCTGCCGGCGGCGAGGGGGATGCAGGGCAGGCAGAGTTCCTGCTCGAGGAGGCGCAGGTGAAGGGCGCCGTGGTGCTCTGCTGCAGGGTGCCATGGTGGGGAGGCGAGGAAGAGGAGATGTCCATGGCAGCATCAGGCAGGGATCGAGGTAGAGGGAAACCGCGAACCGCGGAGGTGTGACAACAGAGGCCGAAGGGGAGGTCGATGTCGCGGGAACGGCGGCACAAGGACTCGTCGGATCCAGTGCGAGGAGGACAGGAGCGGGCGGCCGGCGTGGTGCTCCTGGACGGGCAGCTCGGGCGCGAGGCTAGCAGGAGTCAGGGCCTCGCAGGACAGGAGGAGAACCAGGGGGTGACAAGGTCGCCTGCAGGTGACCAGAGGCTGGCCGGGGTGGCCACCGCCGGCGTCGGTGTGGGAAGATGGAAGGGCGAGGAGAGGGGGATCCTCTGGCGGCACGGGGGAGATGGTGAGGGAGAGACACGGGGATCGAGCACAACACCAGGGGATCGGGCGCGGGGTTCTGGCGCTGCCCCTCTCTCTATGCGTGGGTGGCGATGCCAGGAGGAAGGAGGGGATCGAGAGGGAGAGAGGCTGAGCGAGGCTAGGGTTGTAGAGGCGGCTGGGCCTAGGAGGCTGCGGGAGGCCTTGGACCGAGAGGAGCAAATGGCCAGGGAGGTGGTCTCTCTGTTCTCTCTCTCTGACTCTAAAGAAAAAAACAAAACAGAGATAAGAAAGAAAAGAAAGGGGGGTTAGGGGAAGAAGTTGGACACGCGGATAATTTTCCCGGACTCACAAAAATGTGCACGGTCCATGAAAAATAGTAGTGGCAAGGTTGCAGGAATTAAATTCAAACTCATTTGAATTTAATTCAAATGGTTTGAGCTAGGACAAGGTTTAGGAGTGGCCAAAATGTTGAGATTTTTGGTAGAGCTCCGGAAAGTGAAGAAAGAATTTAGGGCAAAGTTTGGAGACCAAACTTGAAGCAGAAAAGACACAGAATTATTTTGCAAGTGTGTTATCGTTAATTGCAAAGAATGGAATATTTTTATTCAGCTCCCTAATATTGGGAGGATATGTTATAAAGAGAATCACCATGTGAATTCCCTCGATTTAAATGGACCGAAGATCCATGCAATATATTTAGTTGAGATGCAAAAGATTAATGACATGATGACATGATGCAACGCAAAAATAAAAGGGCAGGCACAAATGAAACACACGGCGAAACCCGGAACATATGGAAGTCTTCTCGAGCATCGGTCTTGGGGCGTCACAACACTCCACCACTACGAGAGGATCTCGTCCCGAGATCTAGAATGGCACCGGAGGGAAAAGGAAGAGGAAGAGAAGAGGTAAAGCTAAGTTGCTTCTTTGACAAACGAGTGAGATCAAAGAACCTTGAAAGGTTAATCCATTTCCGAGAATATAATAAACGGAGATGAACGAAGTTGAAGACACTCCGTTAGAAAAGAGGAACAAGGAACATACGAGAACCTTGTAGGTTGAAAGACACAAGAAAAAGTGTTGCAATGGACAAGAAGTAGATGCAAGCACCTCGATTGACATGAGATGTATAAGGTATGATAAAGATCAAATACGGCAACACTCCGGTTGAGAATGTAAGGTAAAGAATATGAGCTTTGCAATGTGGAAGCACTTGGATGAGACTCCGGTTAGAAGAGGAATGATAGACACAACACTCCGGTTAAACAAGATAGTGAAGGAATAAGACTGATATAATTTGGACAACACTTCGACTGTAAATGGAAGGAATAGAACAAGATCTTGAGAGAGCACGCTTACAACATATGCTAGAATGGAGTTGTTGGTTTAACAACAATGAAAAGAGTAAGCTTGTAGTGGGCTTATGGAGAACATCTCAAAATTATGAGGTGACAACATGCCATTCACGGAAAATATTTGATTGGATTTATATGACAAGGAGACGAGAAACTATTTCACCGGGAGGATAAATGAAGAACTTGGGTCATTTATAAGCACCATAGGTAGCAACAATCCTTAGGGAAAGCTTTAGGTGAAATATAACCCAATATAACTCCAGTGAGGAGATTGATTGGTTGAAAAGATGTCTTGAGCGAAGAGAAAAGGATGGATTTAGATATGTCACTCTTGAAAACTTGTGAATCATGAAAGACGAAGGGAAATTATCACCAATGACATAACACCATCTCAAGAGATAAGGTAGGAAGAAGTGCACTTTGGAATGCACGATGAAGAATACTTGAACTCCTCAAAACAAACATGTGTTGAGCACCACGTTCATTTTAGGGTAAAGCTTGGCGGATCATAATTTCGAGAGAAATCTTGAGGACAATTGAAGAATGAAAGGAATCCTTGACGAACCACGATGTAGAGCCTCCATGAAGAACTCCAGTGACAAAATGATGATAAAAAGAAACAGAAGTTGAAAACACATGGTGAAGCCTTGTTATGATTTAGATGGATCTTCGTGACGAGATAATGCGGAAAACTTGGCACTCCGGAAAAGAAAAGATGAGGCAATTGAAACCGAGAATTGATATGATGAACCACTCCAGAAAGCAGGAATTAATCACTTGGATGAACAAAAATAAGAATTATGTTATGCGTATCCTTCACCAATTTAATTGATGATGAGCAAACGGATTTGGCATACTACTTATTCTCGTTGAAAAGGATTAAGAGGGATATAGCTCAACTTGAGAGGGTCTTCAACGATCCGCCGGTAGAATTTGGAAAGAATGAATGAATTGATATGATAACGAAGGAAGAGAAATCTTGAATGAATCACCGTAAGAATTGAAAAATGATTGAAGAAAAGATAAAGAAACACCGGGAAGAATTATGAAATGAACGAAGAAACTTGAGAGAATTTAGATGCAAGTGAACAAAAAGATCACGAGCTGATTAGAGGATATTTGAATGATGCACCGGTAAGATTTGGATAACGAGAGCTGAAAGCTGGAATGAATAATCCTGAATTGATGGCCTCCGGAGAATCAAACTGAAAAGACTCCTGAATTGCTCTGGAAGGATGAAAAGAATTGCCACAATCAAAACAATTATGAGAGGATGACATCAAGCTAGAACCATGAATCTCTGAGAGAGCGGATAAGATATGGAGGAAAAACTCTTCTTCGGTCATCAAAATCTAAGAATTACGACGAGAAACACCACCAAATTGTTGAGATACTCCAGAATAAAGAAGAATGGAAAAGTTGAACCAACGATGAAAATAATTTGAAAGATCTTGGAGAAATACATATGACTGATGATGAATCATTCTTACGTCAAACTTCGAAAAGAATTTGGGAGTAACTCCGGGAAAAATTAGAAGAGTCAGGTAAGATCCTAGGAAAAGACATGTGGGTTAGGGCCCACTCAAAAGAAACACCGTTGAACGATTGATTGAAAAGAGAGATTCCACCGGTTAAATTTAAATGGCTTGAATGAGATAACATCCTCAAAAGATCTTGAACGAAAGTAGAGTGTAAGCATGAATCTTCGGGATATCTTGAGCACTCCGGAACAATTGAATAGTGAGAAATGACTGAATATGAGGTGCACCGGCAAGAGAGGTATTGAAACGAGGAAAAAGGATATGATCAACAAAGCTTGACTTGAATCCACCGGAGAAGGAAAAGAATGAAGAATGATGAACTAGTAGAGCATCTTCAAGAGAACCACCGGGTAAGACCACTGATTGAAAAGAATGAAGAGACTTCACAACCATAAAATGGATACTTGATAAGAAAATCTGAGTCCTTAAAGGAAAAGGGTGGGAGGGCGGGAAACCAAAGGAAACTTGGGACGGATGAAATGAACACCGTTGAGAAAGCTGAGATTGAATCTTGCGGATGTTGAAAATGAACGGATCCGCTTGAAGAGAAGCATACCCGTTGAAAAAGAATTAACATGGCAATCTCGATGATCCAGAAGGATTAGTATTCACATAGGAATATGAGAACACCGTTTAGGAAAGGTATGGAATCAACATTTGACTCCGAAGCAACTCGAATAGCACAACTGAAAACAAAACAAAGGATTGGCTTGCAGAAAAGACGGAACAAACATATGATAAAGATTTCGTCCGAAGTTTTCGTGGTGGGGCCCACTCGGGCTCGATCGTACAGCACCATCATGTACAAGGCAGTGCACATGACATACGAAGCATCCCCGAGTCAACATAGCCAAGGACTCTTTAAGACACAACGAGACCACTGTAAAACCAACCATGGATAGGCGGACCACTAGACGTCGAACCCCAATTTCATATCATACATCTGTCGGAAAGATATCCTAAGATCTACTTGAATTCCCACTTATAAACTCCCAAAACTGTCCGGTTATGCAATCAGGTGTTGGGGATACAGGGGAAGCATAATATCTCACCCAAAACTAGCAATCCTACATCCAGCTGTATCCATCCTTCAACACATAACCAAGAAACCTTCGGAAATCGTTTACCTCAACCTTCGAAAAGCATCTGTTATACAAGTTATGGCAATACTCCCGAACTCCCGCCCCGTACTGGGTGGCGTCGAGGTTATCTCACCAACAACTGCATAAAGGAGATTTTCAATGTCGGTGAAACTCAGGTATTCCAGAACTGCAACGATAAAATTGTGACGACAACACCTCGGAGCTCAACTCCCCGGGACACTGCCACAACGCCTAAATGTTAGGAGGCACCAAGAACAATGTTCTCGTCACAAAACCATCAGAACGATTCCAAGATACCCGTGTGATCCTAAATTTTTTTAGTGAAATTTGAGAAGAGAAGAGTCAAAACTCTACGTCAGGATGCCTCACCAGAGCGACGAAGGGACTAAGGAGTAAAAAGAATCCTACTCCCCGATATATATAATCCTAAATGACTCAAAACATTTTTCTAGACTCAACAACGCCAGCAATTCGATCAAGCAGGGGGCTCCTAAGTCGGGGAAGGCTCTGATACCAACTTGTAACGCCCACAATGCGGCTATATCTCCCACGTGTCGAAGCACGACTTAGAGGCATAATCGCATTGTAAGCAATGTCTCAAGTGAGGTAATCTTCACACAACCCATGTAATACATAAGGGAAAAAGATACATAGTTGGCTTACAATCGCCACTTCACACAATACATGAATAAAGCATTACATCATCCAGATACATTCAAGGTCCGACTACGGAACCAAAATAAAAAAGAAGACTACCCAAAATGCTACACAGATCCCCGACTGTCCCAACTGGGCCCCACTACTGATCAACTGAAAAACGGAACAACATAACGAACATGATCTTCATCGAGCCCCTCCTTAGCTCGGTTTCGTCACCTGCACGATATCATCGGCACCTGCAAGCTGGTTTTGGAAGTAATCTGTGAGTCACGGGGACTCAGCAATCTCACACCCTCGCGATCAAGACTATTTAAGCTTATGGGAAGGGTAAAAGGTATGAGGTGGAGCTACAACAAGCATTAGCATATATGGTGGCTACCTTACGCAAATGAGAGCGAGAAGAGAAGGCAAAGCACGATCGAGAATCTATGATTAAGAAGTGATCCTAGAACAACCTACGTTCAAGCATTACTCCAACACCGTGTTCACTTCCCGGACTCCGCCGAGAAGAGACCATCACGGTTACACACGCAGTTGATGCATTTTAATTAAGTTAAGGTGTCAAGTTTTCTACAACCGGACATTAACAAATTCCCATCTGCCCATAACCGCGGGCACGACTTTCGAAAGTTCAAATCCCTGCAGGGGTGTCCCAACTTAGCCCATCACAAGCTCTCACGGTCAACGAATGATATTCCTTCTCCCAAGACAATCTGATCAGACTCAGAATCCCGGTTACAAGACATCTCGACAATGGTAAAACAAGTCCAGCAACACCACCCGAATGTGCCGACAAATCCCGATAGGAGCTGCACATATCTCGTTCTTAGGGCACACCGGATAAGCAATCCGTACAACTAAAACCAGCCCTCGAGTTTCCTCGAGGTGGCGCTGCAAGGGGCTCTAGTTTGGACCAACACTCAGAGGAGCACTGGCCCGGGGGGTTTAATAAAGATGACCCTTGAGTCCGCGGAACCCAAGGGAAAAAGAGGCTAGGTGGCGAATGGTAAAACCAATGTTTGGCATTGCTGGAGGAGTTTTATTCAAGGCGAACTATCAAGGGGTTCCCATTATAACCCAACTATGTAAGGAACGCAAAATCAAGGAGCATAACACCGGTATGACGGAAACTAGGGCGGCAAGAGTGGAACAAAACACCAGGCATAAGGCCGAGCCTTCCACCCTTTACCAAGTATATAGATGCATTAATTAAATAAGAGATATTGTGATATCCCAACAAAATATCCATGTTCCAACAAGGAACAAACTCCAATCTTCACCTGCAACTAGCAACGCTATAAGAGGGGCTGAGCAAAGCATTAACATAGCCAAACAACAGTTTTCTAGGACAAGGTGGGTTAGAGGTTTGACATGGCAATATGGGAGGCATGATAAAGCAAGTGGTAGGTATCGTAGCATAGGCATAGAAAAAGAACGAGCAACTAGCAAGCAAAGATAGAAGTGATTTCGAGGGTATGATCATCTTGCCTGAGATCCCGCAAGGAAGAAGAACGAGTCCAAGAAGGAGACAAACGAACGAAGTCGAATGGATCCTCACAAACGCGATGTTATCGGAACTAACCCGAAGAAGCAACACCGGAAAGAAGCAAACAACATAGTAATCAACCATCACATAAACATGGCATGATGCACAACCAAGTATGATGCATGTCCGGTTTAAAGTGGAGCTCAATATGCAACGAGTTGCATATTGATGGAACACCACATCAATTATTTTGTTCACTTCCGGTTAGGTACTCAACAATATTAAATGTTGGTTAACATGGCAAGAGTGAAGCATAACAAAAACTATACCATCTAACCAATTTAAATGGGGCCGGATATAACAAACAACAAATCCGGTAAATCCCCATATGCATTTAGCAATTTAATGCAAACAACAATTTTAAACATTCTTGAAGTTGTTATCATGATGCGGATGACATGTGCAAGTTTATGCAATTTTTATTAAAAGTTGACAAGAGCATTGTGAAGCATTTGTCACCATGGTGGAAAGTAAAGGGGTGCCACGGCAACATTCCGGTTCCGGTAACCCGATCGAGATACCGTTGCAAAGGAGAAGTGTGCGGATGCGTGCAAAAGATGGTGGGACGCTCCCGGATTCCGGGTGTCCCACGAGTTGGCGACAGTGAAGCGAGTGCCAAATTGGAGACGGTGCAAACATGAGCATCTCAAACATCGCAAGCATTCGTTCACGGACGCCGTCTCGAGGTTATACCTTCGAAGTGGGTGTTATTGGAGGGGTTCGAGTTCGATGCGGTGTAGGGGAAGTAGTGGTTCACGCGACGGTAGTCGAAGTAGTCGTCCTATCGTTCATTGGCAATCATCGGAGTGGTAGTGGAAGTAGAGGCTCACGACATCTTGTCGAAAATCACGGCGGCGGTAGTCATACACAAACGTAGATGTTCAGGGTCGTCAGGGTACTTGTCGGTCGGGTCTCGACGGTCTCGTTTTTGCGACGGTAGTCGTGCTAGTCGGCGGTAGTGAAACTTGACGGGTCCGAGGGCTCCGGGCGTCGTGGTACTTGTCGCATTCCGGAACCGAAGTGCTACTTGGCAATATTCAGGACACTCTTGGCGATTCTGGAGACACGGTTTAGGTACTTGACACAAAACCGCGTAGTCGTCCTTGGGACATCGGAACTAGTTGGACTTGCGGTCTTTACGATCTGAAGAGCACTTGGGGTCTTCGGTCACCGGTGCTTGGCAGGTCATCGAGGTGGAGCCAGGGGTTGAGGCCATGACGCGCGGAGGAGAAGCAGGGCCAGGGCATGTCCAAAGGGTGCAGTAGCTGCTGGTGCTGCCGGCGGCGAGGGGGATGCAGGGCAGGCGGAGTTCCTGCTCGAGGAGGCGCAGGTGAAGGGCGCCGTGGTGCTCTGCTGCATGGTGCCATGGTGGGGAGGCGACAAAGAGGAGATGTCCATGGCAGCGTCGGGCAGGGCTCGAGGTAGAGGGCAACCGCGAACCACGGAGGTGCGACAACAGAGGCCGAAGGGGAGGTCGATGTCGCGGGAACGGCGGCACAAGGACTCATCGGATCCAGTGCGAGGAGGACAGGAGCGGGCGGGCGGCGTGGTGCTCCTGGACGGGCAGCTCGAGCGCGAGGCTAGGAGGAGTCAGGGCCTCGCAGGATAGGAGGAGAACCAGGGGGCGACAAGGTCGCCTGCAGGTGACCAGAGGCTGGCCGGGGTGGCCGCCGGTGGCGTCGGTGTGGGAAGATGGAAGGGCGAGGAGAGGGGGATCCTCTGGCGGCGCGGGGGAGATGGTGAGGGAGAGACGCGGGGATCGAGCACAACACCAGGGGATCGGGCGCGGGGTTCTGGCATTGCCCTCTCTCTATGCGTGTGTGGCGACGCCACGAGGAAGGAGGGGATCGAGAGGGAGAGAGGCTGAGCGAGGCTAGCATTGTAGAGGCGGCTGGGCCTAGGAGGCTGCGGGAGGCCTTGGGCCGAGAGGAGCAAATGGCCAAGGAGGTGGTCTCTCTCTTCTCTCTCTCTCTGACTCTAAAGAAAAAAAACAAAACAGAGATAAGAAAGAAAAGAAAGGGGGGTTAGGGGAAGAAGTTGGACACGCGGATAATTTTCCTGGACTCACAAAAATGTGCACGGTCCATGAAAAATAGTAGTGGCAAGATTGCAGGAATTAAATTCAAACTCATTTGAATTTAATTCAAATGGTTTGAACTAGGACAAGGTTGAGGAGTGGCCAAAATGTTGAGATTTTTGGTAGAGCTCTGGAAAGTGAAGAAAGAATTTAGGGCAACGTTTGGAGACCAAACTTGAAGCAGAAAAGACACGGAATTATTTTGCAAGTGTGTTATGGTTAATTGCAAAGAATGGAATATTTTTATTCAGCTCCCTAATATTGGGAGGATATGTTATAAAGAGAATCACCATGTGAATTCCCTCGATTTAAATGGACCGAAGATCCATGCAATATATTTAGTTGAGATGCAAAAGATTAATGACATGATGGCATGATGACATGATGAAACGCAAAAATAAAAGGGTAGGCACAAATGAAACACACGGCGAAACCCGGAACATATGGAAGACTTCTCGAGCATCGGTCTCGGGGCGTCACACCACCGCCGCCGCCCCGCCGCCCGATGCCGCCGCCATGCCGGAGCCCGCCACCGCCACCCCGCCGCCCGACGCCGCCGCCCCGCCGGAGTACACCGCCGCCGCCGCCGTCCCATTCCACGAGGTAGCCGCCGATTTTTTTTATAAAACCGATCGATTTTATTTCGTAAACCCTAGAAATGTTTTTTAGATCTGGTTCAGTTTTTTTGGTTTAGTTATTTAGCAGACATTCGTTTTAACAAACGGTTTTCACCGTTTAGCTGCCGATAGCGAACGTTCGTTCGTTAGTCTGTTCGTCAATTTTTCTTTTTCTCGGTTTTTTCACGATTATTCTCGATCATGATTTCTGATCCGATTTTTGTTTTAGTTTTTCTTTTCGCTCGTTTATCGGAGTTGGGCGATTCAAGCGCCTAGAGTTTCGTCTCGAAGCCCTCTTTCTGTTTAACCAACTTAAACAAGTCTTTGCCACTATAAAATTTGACTTTAGTCCAGATTAGTAAATGAAGCTTGTTTCTTTCGCAGTTTGAGTTTCGTTGCTTCGTTTGATTTGATTCTTTTTGCAAACTGAAGTTCTTAAGTTGAACTTTCTGGTTAGATCTTCTTATTTGAGTTTTACCCGTGCCCCTTGCTCGATTGCTTATTGTATGCTTGTTTGATTGCAATAGAGTACCCGGAGTGCGAAGCGTGCTACTATGAGTCTCTAGGTTTCACGGATCATCAGCAAGGCAAGTAACACTTTGATCATACCTCTTTACTACCCAGTTTTATTGCATTAGACCAATCCTCAAAAACTTGCATGGTTAGGATCTGAATAAATTGTGGGTTGGGAAGTAGATGAGGTAGAACCTATTCACCTGTTTATTATCAAACCCTTGGGAGTTACTTCTACGTTATGCTTATATTGACATGCTATGCTCGTAGACGTGGATTGGGTTTGAGAGTATCCATGACAGATGTGAGTTGTTAATTAATGGTTAACTTAAGGTGGCATCTTTGATGCACATCTGGGTGGACTGAGGCACCTGGGGAACCCAGTGATTGCCTGTATTTTTGGAAATCCCGGGGTACCGTGTGATTCTCCTATGGACAGGCTCAAAGGGATCATAAGATTATTCATGCTGGAAACTTCCGTGTGTAGCCACATGCCAATATGGGCTCTGTCATAGTTGAGTAACTTGTGGGAAACCTTTCCACGACGGACTAGCAGATGTAGGGGATTGTAGGTGTACAGGTCTATCTATCGGTTAAGGGGACCTCTTCAGAAAGACTGTGTCTCGGTCATTCGTTTCTCAAACATCATGTAGTGCGAGAAATCCAAAGGAGCAGATCGAGTCTTGTGGGGAAAAGTGCACAAACCTCTGCAGAGTGTACAAACTAATCATGGTTAGCCGTGTCCCCGGTTATGGACATCTTGAGTATCTAGTTCTTGGATTATCATGTGGATCTCATCACTCTTAATATAAATTTGATTGGGTTATTAGTTACTTTTAATTGGGATTCAGAGGGAGTTTACTTTCTCAATGTTTTTCAACCAACTTTGTAGTTAAATAAAATATATTCCTTTGTAGTAGGGAAAAATTGGCTTTTTGCAAAACATTAACCATACAGCCTCCACCAGCATATATGCATGTAGTGATAGCATTATTCTGTTCATTACTCTCTTGTGTTATATTGCCAGCATATTCCATGTGCTGACCCGTTTCGGGCTGCAACGTATCATTTTGCAGACTTTTCAGACGACGAGTAAGGAGCCTTTGGTCGTGGTCTTTCACTCAGTGATGCCATTGGAGTTGATGGGCTCACTTTATCTTCCAAGCCTTCCGTTGTTATCGTATTAGATGGCCTTAAGACATATTTATTGTAATAAGTTCTCTTTTGAGACATTCGATGTAATAAGTGTGTGATTGCTACTCTGTTATAAATCCTCAAGTAATGTGTGTGTCAGCATTACCGATCCAGGGATGAAACTGATGCATAGAGATCAGACTGTTTGAGGTCTGGTCGCTACAAGATGGTATCAGAGCACACACTAACTGTAGGACACGACCACTAAGCTAAAGCCCTAGATCACTACTCTCTTCCCAGTTCTGACTACTCTCCTTTTTTCTACTCTTTAGGATGGCAAGCGCAAGGAACAAGTTTGCACAACCGGATGAAGAAACACCCTTTGGATGACACTTGAAGGAAGTCACTAGGTACCTGAACATTGGCATACCAAGCTTCATCGGGACTTACAACGCCAGTTTACCAGAAGAGGAGCGCTGGATGATTCAAGTTCAAGTTCCAGGAAGGACATTTACGCTAGTCACTGAGCCCATAGAGTTTTCCTTCGATGCACCAACCTGGAGTTTAGGAAAGAGTATGGCAGCCCACATCACCATGGGATGCATTGGAGAAGTTTACCACAAGGATCTCAAGGATATTATATACCAGATTTGTAGGCGTCGAGATGAGCAATGGGAGATGATCAGCACCAGGAAGGATAGATCAATTGTCACTTTCATCCAGGAGTTAAACTAGCACATTCGTCGCCAGGAGAACGAGATGCGCGCAGGCATGATAGATCTAAATAAGGTGATGAAAAGGATCATGGATCTTGAAGAAGAACTCAAGGAAACTCGCGAAGATTATGAGGAGGAAATCGTCGTACTAGTGGAGAAGAATGACGACCTGACAAGGAAGTTAGGAGTATTCATGGGAGACCCCGCGCCAGGAGGATAAGATGACGGTTCCACTTGCCCGGAGAACTACATCATCATCGACGACACCGACTCGGACCTCGACGATAGCGATGATGACTATGTTGATGAAGCTGGAGCAGATATCATCGAGTCTTCGACCGATCAATATTTCTAGTCGACCACCATATCAGTAGTAGTATTCCACCATGTATGTAGTATAGTCCGAGCACTTCTGTAACGATAGTTCTAGACCGATTGTATGCCCTTGCTTGATTGATTTAGTGATATGATTGTGTCTGTCTCATGTGCATATGGGTAGTGTTTTCTCACTAGACCCCATTCTATTCTATTCTCTTCCCTCTAAACCCTCAGATGCCTCCGAGACGTGACCCCGGATTTACCTTTCCACCGGAGCTCACTCAGTTGATCCAGCAACAGAATACCCTGATGCAGTTGTTAGTTCAGAACCAAGGCAACAAC
>NC_041384.1:525222419-525234519 GCF_002162155.2 Triticum dicoccoides | reverse complement strand
CAACGGCAACAACAACAACAACAACAACAACAACAACAACAACAACAACAACAACAACAACAACAACAACAACAACAACAACAACAACAACAACAACAACAACAACAACAACAACAACAACAACAACAACAACAACAACAACAACAACAACAACAACAACAACAACAACAACAACAACAACAACAACAACAACAACAACAACAACAACAACAACAACCCACCACCACCCCCCAGTTGACAACTTAGCCCGTTTTCTGAGGTTGCATGTCAGGACCCTGACTCAATGCCACATCGATCTAGCATGTAACACCCCATATCACTTTGCGGCCTCACGCACGGTATTCCCACGGGTGTCGTCTTACCTTTGCCCGGGACCGTTTGCGTCTTTTGGCACACGTATATGATAGTGTCGCTAGCATCCATATGGTAAGGAGCCCGGGCTGACATGGCTAGTCGTAAACCCAAAGTGGCACAAACTTACAGGGACACGCATCCATGACCCAACATCGAACGTGTCGGTCATCAGCGAGTAAATCCAGGCTGTAGCACTGGGCTAGCAGGACTCTGGTGAACCGGGCTATAGCGGGCTAACAGGACTCCGGTATTCATCGCGTGACATTTCCCCGAAGGGACAGACACAGGAACGAAGAAGGACACATGCCGGCCAGCCTAAGTGTTTCGGAGCAGTAGCAAGCTACCACGGCTCAGTGGAAACACTAGGAGACATTTCCCGGTAAGAGAGGCTACTAAGGATAAACAACTAGATAGTCAGATCCCACACATACCAAGCATTTCAACAACATACACACAATATGCTCGATATGTGCAGATACAACATGGCATCACAACATGACTCTACAACTCAAGTAATTATTCAATAGGCTCCGAGGAGCGAGATATTACAAACATGGGTCTCATGACCCAACACTCAGAGCATACAAATCAAGCACAAGCGGAAGCTATCATGTCTGAGTACAGACATCTATAAATGAAAAAGGCTGAGAAGCCTGACTATCTACCAGATCCTGCCGAGGCACAAGATCGTAGCTGAGGTAACAAGCTAAACGTCGAAGTCCACGCGGAACTATTAGTGAGACTGAAGTCTCTCTGCAAAACATAAAATAGGCAAACGTGAGTACAAATGTACCCAGCAAGACTTACATCAGATCTATCTACATATGCATCATTATCAACAAGGGGGTGGAGGGGTTTGACTGCAGCAAGCCAGCTTTGACTCGGTGGCTATCCTGAACTACGACTGCAAGTAACTCTTTTGAAGTGGCGCACACGAGTCCACATATTCACCAACCAATACACCACTATGGATCCGCTCCCGTCTCCCTACGAGAACGCCATCCATAGCACTCACGCTTATCTTGCGTATTTTAGAGTATCCACTTTCACTTGTCTATGAACTATGCAATGGGGTCCAAGTTTCCATATCCGAGGAATCCGGCTATTCGAATAGATGATGTTAACCCTGCAGGGGTGTACTTCTTCACACACGCTTTCGCCACTTATCGCCCTGTACACGTCATGTACCTCGGCAACCTTCAAGCGGAAGCCGGGCGAGGGAGTCGGCCACGACCTGACTAACCGAACAAGTCCCTAGTCCAGGTTTATCGCCTATTCGGGTTCCATCCGCAAGGAGATCCGGCCGGGGTGTCGCTTACGGCCCCAAACGATGTGAGCAGGGTTCCCAAGCCCACCATCCGGGTGCCACTTGGTACACCGTGCCACTGTGCCTAGTCTGTCCCAAGCCCACCTGTACCGGGTGCCACTTGGTAGACTACTAACACTACCTACAAACACCAGAAACTAGTTGCAACTCATGGACAGAGATCATGTTGATTAATAAGTCGAGAGGGGCACTTAAGCATTCCAATGTGTGGTAGTAGCTGGTCATGGATCACAAACACAGAACTCAGTTCCTGAGGACGGCTGCAATGAGACAACCCACCATGTACTCCTACATGGCCTCTCACCGCTACCTTTACCAAATCGTGTTCACACACTTAGCTCACACACAGTAGGACATGTTCACACGCCTCCGATTCATCCCCGATGAATCAGACCTGACTCAACTCTAAGCAATAGCAGGCATGACAGACAAACATGAATGAGTAGGCACAACAGGGCTCAAACAACTCCTACTCATGCTAGTGGGTTTCATCTATTTACTGTGGCAATGACAGGTCATGCAGAGGATAAAGGGGTTCAACTACCGCAGCATGTAACAGTTAAATCGGTGTTGTCCTAATGCAGTAAAAGAGAGCAGGAGCGAGAGAGTGGGATTTTATCGGAATGAACAAGGGGGTTCTGCTTGCCTGGCACTTCTGAAGATAATATAGCTCTTCATCGGTGTCATCGATCACATCGTCGGTACACGCCTATCGAGAGGGGACAATTACCGGCAATACAGAAAAACACGATCAATGCAATGCACAATATGATGCATGCTATGACATGGCAATATGAATGTGTTTTGGGCTAATGCACCTAAAACCAGATTAAATGAAGTTGGTTTGAATCCAAGATTCAAATTCAAACTCCATATGTGGTTATTTAAATGTCATTCACCTCATTTGCCCTAAACAGTAGTGATAAGTTGTTCTAACATGCATGAAAATGGTACAGATGGATTCCTTGAATTTTTCTGATAATTTTTCATATATAAATT
Source organism: Triticum dicoccoides (assembly GCF_002162155.2). Classification (NCBI taxonomy): domain Eukaryota; kingdom Viridiplantae; phylum Streptophyta; class Magnoliopsida; order Poales; family Poaceae; genus Triticum; species Triticum dicoccoides. Next base: position 525,231,839 of record NC_041384.1, on the reverse strand, counting down.
ATTTAATTTGGAGTTACGGTTGAATTTCTATGATTTATTGAAGTTTTAGCTATTTTCTGGAATTTCCTGATTATTTTTTAAAACCAGAAAATACTTATTGCGTCAGCATTGCGTCACTATGACGTCAGCAGGTCAACAGACGCTGCTGGTGGTCAAACCTGACCAGTGGGGCCCACTGGTCAGTGACTGGGGCTGGTTAGTGCCGCTGACATGTGGGCCCAGTCAAAGGCCACGTCAGCACAGTTAACTCTGACTGGTGGGTCCCGTGTGTTTATTAACTAGTCTAAACAGAAATAAAACAGAGATTATTTCGAGCGTGGGGCCCAGGTGTCAGTGACATAGGGCTTAGTTAGTGGGGTGATTAGCTCCTAACAGCTGCTATCACCGGCGGCTAATCGCCGGCGTAACCAGGACGCGGCGGCGTTGCCCGTCCGGCCAACTCCGGCGACGGGAGCTCGCGCGGCTGGGCGCGTTGGAACCGGAGCAAGGAGGCGCGTCGATTGGTGGCCTCAAGCGATGCTAGGGTGGCCGGGAACGTCGACGGCGTCGAGTTCCGCGGCGGCGCAGTTGCGGCTTGCACGGGTGCGAGGAGCACGGTGCATGATTGGGCGACCTGAGGCGCGCTACGGGTTCCTGGAGAAGCCCGGAGCATGACTCCATGCTTGGGTTGGTCGGGCGGGACGGCTAGCGACGGCGAGCTTCACGGCGGCGGCGGCGAGCTCTCGGCCATCACAGAAACAACGGCTAGGGGAGGCAATCGATGGTGGGGAGAGGGGGAGAACGTAGAGGAGCTCACAGCGGTGAAGGGGAGCAACTCGGTGTAGCTGGGGACGCGCTGAGGCCGCAAATTGACCGGAGGGGGCCGTCGGATCCGGAGGTTGAAGACGGCGCGTTGGCGGCGATGCAGGGCTTCCGGAGGGCCGTGGATCGGTGGGGAGGAAGAGGGGGTCGGGGCGGAGCTCCTGGGCGCATCGGCGAGGCTAGGGGTGGCCGGTGGCCATGGGTACGGCGACGATGACGGCGAGCTCCGCTCGGTGGTGTGCGCGAGAGGGAAGCAGAGGAGGGCATGGGGTCCAGGGGGAGAGAGGAGAGGTGCAGGGGGCGAGGGGGAGTGCGTGGCGTCTCCGGGCGTCGCGAGGAGGTCGGGGAGGCTGCCACGGCGAAGCAGGAGGTGGAGGCCCGGGCACGGCGCGTCGACACGCCTCTGCCAGTAGGCAGAGGTTGAAGACAGCGGTGCCCCTGGTGGGCTGGGCCGCCAAGTGGACTGGCAGGGGGGCTGGGCCATCACAGGTGAGCGCGAGGTAGTTCCTTCTCTCTTTTTTTTAGTTTCCATTTTCTATTTTTTCTGTATTTGTTTTGATTTAGTTTAGCAACTAAACCATTTTAATAAATTCTGTAGTTTATTATGTGGCTTACTAAAATATATACAAAGCCACTCACAACTTCCAGAATTATTTGGAGTCATATTTAATAAATATTAAATATAAATCCAAAGCAAATAGTTATTGGATTAATTCAAATGGCCAAAATAAATATCTCTGTGACTCCAAAAATATTGGTTTAAATTTTACCTCTCACCAATATTTCCATGGAATAATAGGAACATTTTCTTGGACTCATTTGATGAAATTTAAATGTTGGTTATTTTTAGAGGTCTTCTGAGGCTTTGAAAATTCCTCAATTCAATTTCATTTGAATTTAAACATGATGCTCACATGAGGTCTAGCCTAGTGCATAACAGGACCAGGGATGTGACAACTCACCCCCACTAAACAAAAATCTCGTCCCGAGATTCAAGCTTAGGGTAGGGTGAAGGGGGAACGCAAACTAGCACAATCTTCACGATCCCGGTTGCACTTCATAGGAACGTTGTTTCGATCACCATCTTTGTCTCGACGTCTTCCTCTGAGAACTCCAGCTAATCATGACAAGAAGAGGAAAGGAAAACTCTGGAAGGATCGGTCTTCTCGAAGGTCGAACAACTCAGGATTAACTCCCGGAATGTGACATAGCAACATCTCTCGAGCTGAGAGACGAAGCATACCTCTAGAGGGATGGAGTGGAGCAGGTGACAAGGTTCGCTAGGTAGACAACAATTCCAGACTTAAGAATGTGGCGATCGGTTGTCAACGTAGCGAGGAGTTGAATTGCCATGACACCACGACGAAACATCCTGGAGAAGGGTGATTCGTAGATTATTATCTTAAGTGGCAAAAAGAATTACCTTTGATATAGAGATCATTAAGACTCTCTATATCAGCCTAAGGCAAATCACAGCAATCGATTGGCGGGGTCGGTAGAATGGCATACTTGGACTTGGATGATGTGGATTACCTTGTTGAAGACAACGTAATGGATGAATTTGCTTATCACCGGAAATGGATGAGACCCATGGTAGAATGGCGCATTGGCGGTGCCAGCTGGGAACAAAATGCAAATGCTGGGAATGATTCTGGTAACTGGGGAAGAACCCAACAATAAAGAGTGAATTCACTGTTTGGAGGTCATAGCATTGCCGAGGAAACTGAGAGGAATCCCAGTTAGTGCCAATGATAACACATAGCGCTTGTGCGTGCTCTCAAGAACTTGAGCATTTCCACAATCATCAAGGTTGTATCAACATCCGTGTCAAGGGTGCTGACCACACAACATACTACCGTGATGAATGATGATGGATGATGCAGAAGCAAAGGAAGATAACACTTTCTCAGATTTCACCTTAGCGAGGCCAAGGAAACAAAATCTGGATGATCGACCGAGAGACATTTAGCACTCCGCTTCTAATGTTCTCCTTGATGTGCTAGCGTATCCCATTCATTGAAATGGTTTGATATCAAGAACATCAAGTAAAGGTCGGACTTCAGGAACACAAAAATCCATAAGGAACAACTAGGGAGTAGATCCTACGAAATCCTTATGGGGAGGTGGCCAACTTCTTCAATCAAGATACTACAATAATAGGTCTTCCGGCTGGGTGGTGCTGGCCACGACATCCACTTTACCAGTTATCGAGGGACCAATATTATAGTTCTTGGGAAATGTTCCAACCATCATATCTGCCTGAGATTCAGAACTGGTTGGTGTCAGAATATTCCAGACTCATCGAGTCTAGGAAGAAAAATGAAAGTTTGCAACATAAATCGACGAGATGACGTTGCGTGATTCTCGGGAAATGAACTACGATAGCAAGCTCCAAAGCATGAGCTGGTTCTGCTACGCACGTGTGAACACGCTGTTCCAGGCAAACATGATCACATGGTAGTCTTACAATAAAATACTACCGAGTTCTGGTAGGGAACCATCATTGAGGATATCAAAGTTCTTTCATAAGTCCGGATTAGCTCTTATGAAGGAACTCCTTCTCCTTGAACAAATCAATTAGTGGCTTGGGGTGCTACGAAATACATATGGAGTGGAGGTAATTAATCTACCAAACCATAGTATACTTTGCACATGCATGACTGACTTGGGACGATTCCAGAGGAAACAAAACAAACCTTTCTCAAACCCACGGCGGGAACTTGCACCAAATGCACATGAATTAGAGGAAGTCACTTCTTCCATCCAAGCATAGGCTTCATGAACGGAACACGAAGGCATTGCTTACAAAGTTTCCAACACTAGGTTGATGTTCAACATGAATCATGGGGGAGACAAAATGCTGCTGATAGGCTCAACAACAACTCATCGGAATTTCCATATCACTGGACTTCCACCATCATGTGAACAAGGTGATAGTATTGGTCAGACCAAAAGATATAATGGTGTATGCTCGAGGGACAGCCACGAGTAAGACAACATTACGAACATCGTTGGTTCTGATTTGATTTGACGATAGCCCATACTTAAATCAAAGTTTTTACAAGACAATAGGTCCAATAACTGATCACAGGGACCAATCGATGAAGATATCATCTTTCTTCAACACACACTACACAAGAATATCCCTTTGGAACGAACTAAGTCAGGCAAGCTTTTATCTTCCAACTCTCCAAGTTGTTGTCTAGCTTAACCAACTAGCTCAGGGATAGCTAACACTGATTCTTGGAGAAAAAGTGGTTTATTGGAAAACCAACTTGATCACGAACTCAACATAGCGGTCAGGTGACAACCTGGTAATACTTACGAGAAGATATTCGGAAAATTACGAACCACCGTTATGTTACTAAGCTCGAGAACAATCTTGCTTTTGAGGGCAAGACGACATGATCAAATGAGTGAGGACTTGAAATAATTCCTAACTGATTGGTTGAGGAGTGCACCAGAAATAAGGACTAGGTAGCACAATCAACCTTAGGGCGACGATTCAAAAATCAACATGCTAAGAATGAAGTTATTGTCCATTAACTACCAAGCAACAAGGTTGCTAGGAGTATTGAATTCACACATCACGATTCACTTGTCGGCATTCCGGTTCAACAACACGGGGACCGAGAAATGACTAACGATGGCGAGAAGTATCACTACATCAAGAATTCACAAGAGCCGGTGCAATCCTCATGAAAATCCTGACATAAAGATGGTAATACTCCAAGGTAGAACAGAGCAAAAGCTGGATTGGCATTTTGATCTGCGGAGCACAACTTCTTTGACCCAATCCTGGATATGGAAGAGGTACTGGAGTTTGTTTCTCAAGTCATTCAGGACAGAATGGCTTGACGGACCACAAGAATAATAGGCATCGATGAACGATTGCACACATACTCTTGACTATCAATTGATAGACGAGGGTCAGAAGACAACTAACGAGGGACAACCCAAAGGAACATATGTTTTCTGAGTTGTGGATGCATAGATTAGTATGTCGAGCAGAGCTCAACATGTTTCTTCCGGATAACCTATGCGGAAAGGTTGAACTGGCAGAGTCACAGTATATAATGGAGAACTCATCAAGAGCATTCTGGTTGTGATCGTTCAGTCCAACGAGGAACTTCTGCCATAAGTAGTTCATGGTATTTGGAAGAAGAAAATTACCACGGACTCCAAGGGCTATCGCAAAGGTTACTAATAACCTAAAGGAGCTAGCAATTACTATCAACATGAAGTAAGTAGGGTGAATCTCGGGTTCAAAACCCAAGGAGTAGAATACCTACTACTAAGTAGCATCACGGGATGCTTACAAGAATGATGGCCAGAATCATCACACTGGGACACAAACATGGCTAAATTACTAGATGATCCCCTAAGACACCTAGGGTCATAATAATAGCTCCAACATATATGTCAGGGCAATAAATTACCTCAACTCAACAATTAGTGTGATTGAGCTGGCATAAAGGAACATCGAAACCAGAGGGAAAGGATTTTGCAAATGCATCCGACTATTTAGAAACCTGGAATGACTCGGACAGCATAACGGCTGTAAATGCTCAGAAAAGATTTGAGACATTCACAAAAATGGTGGCATAACCACTCAGAAGCACAATATCAAGGTTTGGAGATCAACAGTTAACGTACGGAAGTAGTAGGAACTGAACTGAGACTTAAATCCAACAATCTTATAAGTCTACGGATTAGTAACACGTGATCCTAATAGAAAGAAGAGATAGCCTAGTTCTTAATCCCCGTAGAAGAAAAGATGATGACTCAGATCAGAAGGCATAAGGTGTAAGGAGTAAAAAGAGCCTTACGTTCCATCCCACAATCAATTCCCTTATATAGCTAAAGAATTTCTAGACTCAACTTCGACCAGTTTGGCTTGGTAAACCTACAGGCAGTCAAGCTCTGATACCAAAGCTGTCAGGACCCTGACTCAATGCCACATCGATCTAGCATGTAACACCCCATATCACTTTGCGGCCTCACGCACGGTATTCCCACGGGTGTCGTCTTACCTTTGCCAGGGACCGTTTGCGTCTTTTGGCACACGTATATGATAGTGTCGCTAGCATCCATATGGTAAGGAGCCCGGGCTGACATGGCTAGTCGTAAACCCAAAGTGGCACAAACTTACAGGGACAGGCATCCATGACCCAACATCGAACGTGTCGGTCATCAGCAAGTAAATCCAGGCTGTAGCACTGGGCTAGCAGGACTCCGGTGAACCGGGCTTGTAACGCCCTCGATGCGGCTATAGCTCCCACGTGTCGAGGCACGACTTAGAGGCATAACCGCATTGAAAGCAATGTCGCAAGTCGGGCAATCATTACAACATCCCATGTAATATATAATAAAAGGGGGAGATAACATAGTTGGCTTACACTCGCCACGTCACATCAGAGTACATAAATAACATCCATCAAACAAACACTCATGGCCCGACTACGGCGCCAAAATAGAAAAGACCCCCCAACATGCGACAAGGTCCTGAATCGATAACCCCAACTAGGCACCACTACTGATCATCCGGAAAAGATACGTAGTATCGCTGAGAGTCCTCGTCGAACTCCCACTTGAGCTCGTACTCGTCACCTGGAGCGGAATCCCCTGGACCTGCATCTGGAGTTGTAGTAACTGTGAGCCACAGGGACTCAGCAATCTCACACCCACGCGATCAAAACTATTTAAGCTCATAGGAATGGATAAGGCAAAAATATGTGGAGCTGCAGCAAGCGACTAGCATATGTGGTGGCTAACTTATACGCAAAAGAGAGCGAGGAGAGAAGGCGAAGCACGAGCGAGAATCTAAAGGAACATCCTGCGCAAGCATAACTCCAACACCGTGTCCACTTCCCGGACTCCGCCGAGAAGGGGCCATCACGGTAACACTCACGGTTGATTCATTTTCATTAAGTTTAGTTCAAGTCATCTACAACCGGACATTAACAAATTCCCATCTGCCCATAACCGCGGGCATGGCTTTCGAAAGATCAATCCCTGCAGGGGGGTCCCAACTTAGCCCATAACAAGCTCTCACGGTCAACGAAGGAATAGACCTCCACCCAAGACACACCGATCAGACTCGGTATCTCGGTACAACAAGATGATTCGACAGGTTAAAACAAGTCCAGCAACACCGCCCGAATGTGCCGACAAATCCCGATAGGAGCTGCACATATCTCTTTCTCAGGGCACACTCAGATGAGCAATCCGTACAACTAAAACCAAACCTCGAGTTTCCCCGAGGGGGCGCTGCACAGGGCTCTAGTTCGGACCAACACTCAGAGGAGCACTGGCCCGTGGGGGGCTAAAATAAAGATGACCTTTGGGCTCCGGAAACCCAAGGGAAAAAGGGGCTAGGTGGCAAATGGTAAAACCAATGTTGGGCATTGCTGGAAAAGCTTTAATCAAGGCGAACTATCAAGGGGTTCCCATTATAGCCCAACCGCGTAAGGAACGCACAATCCGGGAACATAACACCGGTATGACGGAAACTAGGGCGGCAAGAGTGGAACAAATCACTAGGCGAGAGGCCGAGCCTTCCACCCTTTACCAAGTATATAGATGCATTAAGATAACATAGCAATATAATGATATCCCAACAAGTAAATAGAGGTTCCAACAAGGAACGGCTCCAATCTTCACCTGCAACTAACAACGCTATAAGAAGGGCTGAGCAAAGCGGTAACATAGCCAATCAACGGTTTGCTAGGACAATGGTGGGTTAGAGGTTCAACATGGCAATTGGGAGGCTGACAAGCAAAAGGTAGGCATCGTAGCAGTGGCAAAGCAAAAGAGCGAGCAAACTAGCATAGCAAAGATAGTAGTGATTTCGAGGGTATGATCATCTTGCCTGCACAGTTGTCAGAGTTGACTGGATCCTCACAAGCAAACTCAACGGGCTCCTCGGTAGCGAACTCGTCTCCCGTCTCTACCAACAAGACAAACAAGCAACAAGGATACAATCAACCACGGGCAAGACCAAGCAATATGATGAAATGACGATATGCTATGCGGGATGCGATGCGGGATGCAAAATGCAAGATATGACAGGAAAAGCATGAACCTGGCATCAACTTGGAAAACCAAGTGTGCCACTGGATAGAGGGGATGAAATCGCTTGAAAACGATATAAAGATCATAGGAATCGGAGCTACGGTTTAGAAATGGCAAGCGTTTTAAGATATGACACCGGTATGCGATTTACAGCAAGTAGGCATCTAAATGCAACGAAATGAACATGCTACAGCCACCAAACATGATAACAAAATACATGGCAGTGATGTACACAAGATGGTTGACAAAACACTAGCACTGAGCCATAGGCAATTTCATCCATTAAGAGGTTCAAACAAGCATGGCTAAAACGCAAATGCAAGACAGATTTCAGACTTAGTGAAATTAACACTAGTCTGAAATTTCAGATCACGATGCTCTCTTCGGAGCAGCAAAACAACATGATAGAAAACCTGAACATGACAAGTAAGAACATGGCATGGAGCTACTCAACAAGCTTAACAAAACACCCAAAGTGACCTGGGGCCAAAAGGGTTCACAAAATACTCTACCGGGCTCACGAACATCGCTCGAACACAATCAGTTTTTCAGACTTAGTGAAAACTGAGACACGCTGAAATATAACTCACGAAGGCAAGTAAACGAGCTCGATGCACTCACTACGGTGCAAGTCATGGCAAGGAAAGCATATAACCAGCAAGAAGGCACAATGTGCTAGCTGCACATGGCAAGAACGAAGGCATAGCATGCATGGAACACTAACGGTAGCATCGGCGAAATCGCAAACAAGTTGACGATCTGCCCAGATTAACAACGAAGCAAAAGTTGAGCTCGATTGAGTCAACCTAGAGCACTCCACAAATGCCAAAAAAGACATGGATGGATAGAGAATAACTTAAATATCAAAACTTCCTTACTGATCATCCTCAAAAGAGGCACGGATCACTAGGAAACAAGCTGGACATATAGCATCATGAACTAAAATATCCCAGACTTAGTGAAAATCACTAAGTCCCTGAAATCTGCAATCTCAGGTACCTCTCTTCGCAAGCTTGCACAAGACAACACACACATCCTAAAAATGCATGGGTGGCACCTCTGGAAAGAAGACAAAATGCTTCACAATACATCCCAAAGGGGCACAGGCATATCATGCACGAATTAAACATGACAAAAATGACAAGAGTGCATGATGAACTAACGGATCTGCAATTTAACTCACGAAGCCTCCTTCTAACAGCATTTTGGGTATCAAGATGATCTCAAATACAAATGATGCAATGGAATGAAATGATGTACATGTCGAGACGAAAATTTTGATATATCATATGCCCAAAACGGAGCTACGGTTGCGGAGATACAAGCAGTCAAAAATGCATAAAAATTAGAGGGAGAGGGAAAAAGTCAACCCTAGAATTTCGGATCTGAGATCCAGATCGGGGCACTGTTCACCGACGCGGAAACCGAGGTCCGCCGGGCTCTCGCCGGAGTTCACCGGAGGGAGACGCGAGGCGGCGCCGGGGAGGTTGGAGGAGGCCGGGCCGACCGGAGTCGGTCGCCGGAGCAGCGGGCGAGGGCGGCGGC
>NC_041384.1:525212362-525221547 GCF_002162155.2 Triticum dicoccoides | reverse complement strand
AGTTTGGTGGGTTTTGGGCCAAATTTGGGGGGTGTTGGGCTGCAACACACACGAGGCCTTTCCGGTCCCTCGGTTAACCGTTGGAGTATCAAACGAAGTCCAAATGACCCGAAACTTGACAGGCGGTCTACCGGTAGTAAACCAAGGCCACTTGACAAGTCTCGGTCCAATCCGGAAATGTTTAAACCCCACACAAGAAAGAAAGGTAGAAATGACCACCGGAGGAGAACGGAACGCCGGATTGCAAAACGGACAACGGGGAAAATGCTCGAATGCATGAGATGAACATGTATGCAAATGCAATGCACGTGATAACATGATAAGGGATGCACGAAAAGAAAAACAACACACGGAGACAAAGACCCAACCCGAGAAATAAATATAACTTAGCGCCGGAGACGGCAAGAGTTGGATACAAATATGGAAAGTTACATCTGGGGCGTTACAACACTCCACCACTACGAAAAGATCTCGTCCCGAGATCTAGGACTGAAAGAACTCCGGGTACTCAGAACGGAGGTGATCCTCGCGTTCCCAGGTAGCTTCACGGTCAGAATGGTGTGACCACTTGACTTTGAGAAATTTAATTGACTTGTTGCGAGTCTTGCGTTCAGTCTCTTCAAGAATAGCAACTGGGTGCTCACGATAAGAGAGATCTTCTTGGAGCTCAATGTCCTCGAAGTTGACGGTGCGGTCAGGAGTCTTGAAGCACTTTCGAAGCTAAGAGACATGGAACACATCATGAACATTTGCAAAGTTTGAAGGAAGCTCGAGTTGATAGGCGAGGTCGCCTCTCTTGCTGACAATCTTGAAAGGTCCCACGTATCTAGGGGCAAGCTTCCCTTTGATACTGAAGCGACGAGTACCTTTCATAGGAGAGACGCGGAGGTAAACATGATCTCCGATCTCAAAAACCAGATCACGGTGCTTACTATCATAGTAGCTCTTCTGGCGGGACTGGGCTGCTTTGAGGTTATCACGAATGACTTTGCACATATCTTCTGCTTCTGTGATTAGGTCATTACCCAGCAGCTAACGTTCACCGGTTTCAGACCAGTTGAGAGGGGTACGGCACTTCCTGCCATATAGAATTTCAAAGGGGGCCTTGCCCGAACTTGCTTGAAAGCTGTTGTTGTATGAGAATTCAGCATAAGGAAGACAATCCTCCCACTTCATGCCGAAAGAAATCACACAAGCCCTGAGCATATCTTCAAGAATTTGGTTGACACGCTCGACTTGACCGCTTGTTTGAGGATGGAAAGCTGTGCTGAAGCGGATGTTGGTGCCCATGGCCTTCTGAAAAGAATCCCAAAACTTGGAGGTAAAGATGCTGCCACGGTCTGAAGATATCACTTGAGGAATACCGTGCAGAGAGACAATGCGAGAGGTATAGAGTTCCGCCAATTGAGCTGCAGTGATAGACTCTTTGATAGGCAGAAAGTGAGCCACTTTGGTGAGCTTGTCGATGACGACGAAAATAGCATCATTGCCACGCTTGGACTTTGGAAACCCAGTCACGAAGTCCATTTCAATGTGGTCAAACTTCCATTCTGGAATGGCAAGAGGTTGGAGGAGACCTGCTGTCCTTTGGTGTTCTGCCTTCACTCTTCTGCAGACATCACACTCGTTCACGAATTGAGCGATCTCGCGCTTCATTCGAGTCCACCAATAAGTTTGCTTGAGATCCTGATACATCTTCGTACTACCAGGGTGGATGGAGAGGAGAGAGTTGTGAGCCTCGTTCATGATCACCTTACGAAGTTCACCTTTGGGCACAACAATTCGATCCTTGAAGAAGAGAGTGTCCTTGTCATCAAGTCGGTAGCACTTGTACTTGGACTGACTCTTTGCAATACCAATCTTCACCTTCTTCACCATAGCATCAAGAAGTTGGGCTTGGCGAATCTGGTCTTCTAAGGTAGGAGAGACTTGAAGGTTGGCGAGGAAACCTTGAGGAACAACTTGCAGATTAAGTTTGCGGAAAGCTTCACAAAGCTCGGGTTGATAAGGCTTGAGAATCAGACTGTTGCAATATGCTTTTCTGCTCAAAGCGTCAGCAATCACATTAGCCTTGCCTGGAGTATACTCGATACTCGGATTGTACTCTTGAATCATTTCGACCCATCGAGTCTGCCTGAGGTTGAGATTAGGCTGAGTGAAGATGTACTTGAGACTCTTGTGATCAGTGAAAATATCCACTTTCCTTCCCAATAGAAGATGTCTCCAAGTCAACAAAGCGTGTACAACTGCCGCCAACTCGAGATCATGAGTGGGGTAGTTCTTCTCATTAGGTTTCAACTGGCGAGAGGTATAAGCAACAACTTTCTTCTCTTGCATCAGTACAGCACCGAGACCTTGGAGAGAGGCATCACAAAAGACCTTGTACGGCTTGGTTTCATCAGGCGGAGTCAGAACTGGAGCAGTGATCAATTTCTCTTTCAAAGTGTTGAAAGCAATATCACACTCCGGAGACCAAGCGTACTTGACGTGCTTCTGAAGAAGATTTGAGAGAGGCTTGGCGATCTTAGAAAAGTTTTCAATGAATCTTCTGCAATAGCTTGCGAGACCGAGGAAACTGCGGAGTTGCTTCACGTTCTGAGGAGGTTCCCAATTCACAATTGCAGACACCTTCTCAGGATTCACGGAAATGCCCTTGGCAGAGATGATATGACCAAGATAAAGAACCTCATCGAGCCAAAATTCACACTTGGAGAACTTGGCGTAGAACTGATGTTCTCTGAGCTTGTCAAGTACCAAACGCAAGTGCTTGGCATGATCTTCCTTGTTCTTCGAGAAAACCAGAATGTCGTCGAGATAGACCAAAACGAATTCATTGGTGTAGGGGTTGAAGATGAAGTTCATCATGCGAGAGAACGTCGGAGGAGCGTTGGCGAGGCCAAAAGACATGACGGTGTATTCATATGAACCAAAGCTTGTTCTGAACGCCGTCTTGGGAATATCTTGCTTACGAATACGAATCTGATGATAACCCATACGGAGATCAAGTTTGGAGAATACTTGAGCACCCTTGAGTTGTTCGAACAGCTCATTGATGTTGGGCAGTGGGTATTTGTTCTTGATGGTCTTCTTGTTTACTGGACGGTAATCAACACAAAGTCGACTCGATCCATCCTTCTTCTTCACAAAACGAACACCACAACCCCACGGAGAAGTACTAGGCCGAATGAGACCCAATCTTTCTTGCTCATCGAGTTGTTTCTTCAACTCCTTCAACTCTTCGGGGCCGAGCTTGTAGGGACGTTTGCACACAGGTTCCGTACCGGGCTCAAGTTCAATAACGAATTCAACCGGCCGGTTTGGAGGCATCCCTGGAAGTTCTTCTGGAAAAACGTCTTGATATTCGCAAACGACAGGAATCTGCGAAATAGCATCCAATTCACCCTTATCATTGAGAGAAAACAACCGGATGGTATTATCCCGAGCGGCAAAGACAATGAGCTCCTCAGACGAATGCGTCAGTTGAATCTGCCTGGCTGCACAATCAAGCTGAGCTTTATGCTTAGAGAGCCAGTCCATCCCAAGAATAAGATCAATGTCGGAATTGCCAAGAACCACCGGAGAAGAGAGAAACTTGCAGTCGCCCAAAGTGATTGTAACATCCGGAACACACACTCGAGATGTCAAGAGGCTGGCCGGAGAGTCAATAGACAACGGTCTCGGCAACATTTGAGTAACAAAATCATGCTTGGAAGCAAAAGGTCTCGAGATGAAACAATGCGATGCACCAGTGTCAAAAAGAACTTTTGCAGGAATATTATTAACAGGAAGGTTACCCATGATCACATCTGAAGAATCCTCTGCCTGAGCTGCATTCACCATATTGACCTTGGCGTGCTTGGGATTGTGCTTGACCACAGCTGTACTTGCCGATCTTACAGGAGGAGGAGGAGGAAGACGCCTCTGGTTGGTACACTTGTTTGCATAGTGACCCTTCTGTTGGCACTTGTTGCACGTGACCTCTGAAAGCGGACGGTGATACGGAGCACTCGATCTTGGAGCTTGAGATGAAGACTTGTTCTGAAAGCCTGGGTTGGGTGGGTGGGAGAAACCACTGCCACCTTTGCTCTTCTGCTGATACGGCTGACGGAACGGAGGAGGAGGAAGCCAGAACTTCTGCTGCTTGACCACTTGAGTAGAGGAAGACGGAGTAACATCTCTGGCACGCTTCCTGGAAGCATCACATCTCATCTGAGCAGCCTCTTGCTTCAGTGCCATGTTGTAGAACTCATCGTATCTCAACGGCTCAAAGAGGACAAGAGCGAGCTGAATTTCCTCACGAAGACCACCCCTGAACTGATAGATCATGCTCTTCTCATCAGGAACATCCTGTTTGGCAAAACGGGCGAGCTTCTGGAACAATTTGTTGTAGTCATAGACAGACAAAGAGCCTTGCTTCAGATTGCGGAATTCCTGACGCTTAATCTCAACCACACTTTGAGGGATGTGATGAGCGCGGAAATCTTGACGGAAATCGTCCCAAGTGATAACACGTCCACCTCTGGAATCCTTGTACTGCTGGAACCACTCTGCAGCCTGATCTTTGAGCTGGAAAGAAGCGAACTTGACGAAATCTTCAGGCCTGACGTTGCTACATTCAAAATGCTTGCCCAGATCCACTAGCCAATCGTCAGCATCGGTAGCCTCAACACAACCGCTGAACGTCTTTGGGCCATTAGCAAGGAACTGGTTCAGAGTAGCAAAGTGGTGCTGATTATGGCCTTGATTCCCTTGACTGCCTTGATTGCGCTCTTGAAGGATTTGCATGATCAACTGTGTATTTGCATTAGTAGCGGCCATCACAGCTTGCCATGCTTCCGGAGGAGGCGGAGGTGGAGGCGGATTAGGATTCGGAGTCGTGCGCGTTGGAGGAGCCATCCTGAAGAGGTTGACCACCATTAGCACATAGATAGACAACAATATAGAAGCTGAATCCAACGGAATGAAAATTGCAACATATAGTCTTCACATCCGAACAAAATGAACGAATGCATTCCTCTTCAAATGATCACATATCCATAAATTTAGAAGCCACGTAGAATTACGGTAGAGAAATAAATCAACAAGGTACGGATCAAGAACGAATAATCGGTAAGAAATCCCAATCTCAAACCAATATTCGTGGAAGAAGAACTAGAGCTACTAGAATTCCCACCTATGAAATTCCCGAACCTTTCCGGTTATGCAATCAGGTGTTGGGGATACAGGGGAAGCACAATATCTCACCCAAACTAGCAAATCCTACATCCAGCTGTATCCATCCTTCAACACATAACCAAGAAAACTTCGGAAACCATCTACCTCAACCTTCGAAAAGCATCCGCTATACAAGTTATGGCGATACTCCCGAACTCCCGCCCCAGTACTGGGTGGCGTCGAGGTTATCTCACCAACGAACTGCATAAAAGAGATTTTCGATGTCGGCGAACATATCTCAAGTATACCAGAATTGCAACGATAAAATTGTGACGACAACACCTCGGAGCTCAACTCCCCGGGACACTGCCACAACCCCTAAAGACAGGAGGCACCAAGAACAATGTTCTCGTCACAAAACCATCGGAACAAAACCAAGATACTCGCGTGATCCTAAAATTTTTTTTTGTGAAGTTTGAGAAGAGAAGAGTCAAAACTCTACGTCAGGATGCCTTACCAGAGCGATGAGGAGACTGGGAAGTAAAAAGAATTCCTAAGCTCTCCGATATATAACTCCTAAGGACTCAAAACATTTTTCTAGACACAACTCGGCTGCTAAAAACGATCAAGCAATGGGGCTCCTAAGGTCGGGGAAGGCTCTGATACCAACTTGTAACGCCCTCGATGCGGCTATAGCTCCCACGTGTCGAGGCACGACTTAGAGGCATAACCGCATTGAAAGCAATGTCGCAAGTCGGGCAATCATTACAACATCCCATGTAATATATAATAAAAGGGGGAGATAACATAGTTGGCTTACACTCGCCACGTCACATCAGAGTACATAAATAACATCCATCAAACAAACACTCATGGCCCGACTACGGCGCCAAAATAGAAAAGACCCCCCAACATGCGACAAGGTCCTGAATCGATAACCCCAACTAGGCACCACTACTGATCATCCGGAAAAGATACGTAGTATCGCTGAGAGTCCTCGTCGAACTCCCACTTGAGCTCGTACTCGTCACCTGGAGCGGAATCCCCTGGACCTGCATCTGGAGTTGTAGTAACTGTGAGCCACAGGGACTCAGCAATCTCACACCCACGCGATCAAAACTATTTAAGCTCATAGGAATGGATAAGGCAAAAATATGTGGAGCTGCAGCAAGCGACTAGCATATGTGGTGGCTAACTTATACGCAAAAGAGAGCGAGGAGAGAAGGCGAAGCACGAGCGAGAATCTAAAGGAACATCCTGCGCAAGCATAACTCCAACACCGTGTCCACTTCCCGGACTCCGCCGAGAAGGGGCCATCACGGTAACACTCACGGTTGATTCATTTTCATTAAGTTTAGTTCAAGTCATCTACAACCGGACATTAACAAATTCCCATCTGCCCATAACCGCGGGCACGGCTTTCGAAAGATCAATCCCTGCAGGGGGGTCCCAACTTAGCCCATAACAAGCTCTCACGGTCAACGAAGGAATAGACCTCCACCCAAGACACACCGATCAGACTCGGTATCTCGGTACAACAAGATGATTCGACAGGTTAAAACAAGTCCAGCAACACCGCCCGAATGTGCCGACAAATCCCGATAGGAGCTGCACATATCTCTTTCTCAGGGCACACTCAGATGAGCAATCCATACAACTAAAACCAAACCTCGAGTTTCCCCGAGGGGGCGCTGCACAGGGCTCTAGTTCGGACCAACACTCAGAGGAGCACTGGCCCGTGGGGGGCTAAAATAAAGATGACCTTTGGGCTTCGGAAACCCAAGGGAAAAAGGGGCTAGGTGGCAAATGGTAAAACCAATGTTGGGCATTGCTGGAAAAGCTTTAATCAAGGCGAACTATCAAGGGTTTCCCATTATAGCCCAACCGCGTAAGGGACGCACAATCCGGGAACATAACACCGGTATGACGGAAACTAGGGCGGCAAGAGTGGAACAAATCACTAGGCGAGAGGCCGAGCCTTCCACCCTTTACCAAGTATATAGATGCATTAAGATAACATAGCAATATAATGATATCCCAACAAGTAAATAGAGGTTCCAACAAGGAACGGCTCCAATCTTCACCTGCAACTAACAACGCTATAAGAAGGGCTGAGCAAAGCGGTAACATAGCCAATCAACGGTTTGCTAGGACAATGGTGGTTTAGAGGTTCAACATGGCAATTGGGAGGCTGACAAGCAAAAGGTAGGCATCGTAGCAGTGGCAAAGCAAAAGAGCGAGCAAACTAGCATAGCAAAGATAGTAGTGATTTCGAGGGTATGATCATCTTGCCTGCACAGTTGTCAGAGTTGACTGGATCCTCACAAGCAAACTCAACGGGCTCCTCGGTAGCGAACTCGTCTCCCGGCTCTACCCAACAAGACAAACAAGCAACAAGGATACAATCAACCACGGGCAAGACCAAGCAATATAATGAAATGACGATATGCTATGCGGGATGCGATGCGGGATGCAAAATGCAAGATATGATAGGAAAAGCATGAACCTGGCATCAACTTGGAAAACCAAGTGTGCCACTGGATAGAGGGGATGAAATCGCTTGAAAACGATATAAAGATCATAGGAATCGGAGCTACGGTTTAGAAATGGCAAGCGTTTTAAGATATGACACCGGTATGCGATTTACAGCAAGTAGGCATCTAAATGCAACGAAATGAACATGCTACAGCCACCAAAAATGATAACAAAATACATGGCAGTGATGTACACAAGATGGTTGACAAAACACTAGCACTGAGCCATAGGCAAATTCATCCATTAAGAGGTTCAAACAAGCATGGCTAAAACGCAAATGCAAGACAGATTTCAGACTTAGTGAAATTAACACTAGTCTGAAATTTCAGATCACGATGCTCTCTTCGGAGCAGCAAAACAACATGATAGAAAACCTGAACATGACAAGTAAGAACATGGCATGGAGCTACTCAACAAGCTTAACAAAACACCCAAAGTGACCTGGGGCCAAAAGGGTTCACAAAATACTCTACCGGGCTCACGAACATCGCTCGAACACAATCAGTTTTTCAGACTTAGAGAAAACTGAGACACGCTGAAATATAACTCACGAAGGCAAGTAAACGAGCTCGATGCACTCACTACGGTGCAAGTCATGGCAAGTAAAGCATATAACCAGCAAGAAGGCACAATGTGCTAGCTGCACATGGCAAGAACGAAGGCATAGCATGCATGGAACACTAACGGTAGCATCGGCGAAATCGCAAACAAGTTGACGATCTGCCCAGATTAACAACGAAGCAAAAGTTGAGCTCGATTGAGTCAACCTAGAGCACTCCACAAATGCCAAAAAAGACATGGATGGATAGAGAATAACTTAAATATCAAAACTCCCTTACTGATCATCCTCAAAAGAGGCACGGATCACTAGGAAACAAGCTGGACATATAGCATCATGAACTAAAATATCCCAGACTTAGTGAAAATCACTAAGTCCCTGAAATCTGCAATCTCAGGTACCTCTCTTCGCAAGCTTGCACAAGACAACACACACATCCTAAAAATGCATGGGTGGCACCTCTGGAAAGAAGACAAAATGCTTCACAATACATCCCAAAGGGGCACAGGCATATCATGCACGAATTAAACATGACAAAAATGACAAGAGTGCATGATGAACTAACGGATCTGCAATTTAACTCAAGAAGCCTCCTTCTAACAGCATTTTGGGTATCAAGATGATCTCAAATGCAAATGATGCAATGGAATGTAATGATGTACATGTCTAGGCGAAGATTTTGATATATCATATGCCCAAAACGGAGCTACGGTTGCGGAGATACAAGCAGTCAAAAAATGCATAAAAATTAGAGGGAGAGGGAAAAGTCAACCCTAGAATTTCGGATCTGAGATCCAGATCGGGGCACTGTTCACCGACGCGGAAACCGAGGTCCGCCGGGCTCTCGCCGGAGTTCACCGGAGGGAGACGCGAGGCGGCGCCGGGGAGGTTGGAGGAGGCCGGGCCGACCGGAGTCGGTCGCCGGAGCAGCGGGCGA
>NC_041384.1:525189448-525211822 GCF_002162155.2 Triticum dicoccoides | reverse complement strand
GGCGGCGGCGAAGTGGGCGCGCGCCCACGTGGCAGCGCCTGAGTGGCGGAGGCGGGCGGCGGCGGACGCGTCCGGCGCTGGGGCGGACGTGTCCGTCGGCGGCGGAGGATGTTTTTTTTTTGAACTAGGGTTTCGGACGGGGAAGAAGAGATCCGAATGGAGGGGGTATAAATAGGCATAAGTGGAGCTAGGAGAGTCCAAATGAGGTGCGGTTTTCGCCCACACGATCGTGATCGAACACTCTAGGACATGGAGTAGAGTTTGGTGGGTTTTGGGCCAAATTTGGGGGGTGTTGGGCTGCAACACACACGAGGCCTTTCCGGTCCCTCGGTTAACCGTTGGAGTATCAAACGAAGTCCAAATGACCCGAAACTTGACAGGCGGTCTACCGGTAGTAAACCAAGGCCACCTGACAAGTCTCGGTCCAATCCGGAAATGTTTAAACCCCACACAAGAAAGAAAGGTAGAAATGACCACCGGAGGAGAACGGAACGCCGGATTGCAAAACGGACAACGGGGAAAATGCTCGAATGCATGAGATGAACATGTATGCAAATGCAATGCACGTGATAACATGATAAGGGATGCACGAAAAGAAAAACAACACACGGAGACAAAGACCCAACCCGAGAAATAAATATAACTTAGCGCCGGAGACGGCAAGAGTTGGATACAAATATGGAAAGTTACATCTGGGGCGTTACAGGGCTGTAGCGGGCTAACAGGACTCCAGTATTCATCGCGTGACATTTCCCCGAAGGGACAGACACAGGAACGAAGAAGGACACATGCCGGCCAGCCTAAGTGTTCTGGAGCAGTAGCAAGCTACCATGGCTCAGTGGAAACACTAGGAGACATTTCCCGGTAAGAGAGGCTACTAAGGATAAACAACTAGATAGTCAGATCCCACACATACCAAGCATTTCAACAACATACACACAATATGCTCGATATGTGCAGATACAACATGGCATCACAACATGACTCTACAACTCAAGTAATTATTCAATAGGCTCCGAGGAGCGAGATATTACAAACATGGGTCTCATGACCCAACACTCAGAGCATACAAATCAAGCACAAGCGGAAGCTATCATGTCTGAGTACAGACATCTATAAATGAAAAAGGCTGAGAAGCCTGACTATCTACCAGATCCTGCCGAGGCACAAGATCGTAGCTGAGGTAACAAGCTAAACGTCGAAGTCCACGCGGAACTATTAGTGAGACTGAAGTCTCTCTGCAAAACATAAAATAGGCAAACGTGAGTACAAATGTACCCAGCAAGACTTACATCAGATCTATCTACATATGCATCATTATCAACAAGGGGGTGGAGGGGTTTGACTGCAGCAAGCCAGCTTTGACTCGGTGGCTATCCTGAACTACGACTGCAAGTAACTCTTTTGAAGTGGCGCACACGAGTCCACATATTCACCAACCAATACACCACTATGGATCCGCTCCCGTCTCCCTACGAGAACGCCATCCATAGCACTCACGCTTATCTTGCGTATTTTAGAGTATCCACTTTCACTTGTCTATGAACTATGCAATGGGGTCCAAGTTTCCATATCCGAGGAATCCGGCTATTCGAATAGATGATGTTAACCCTGCAGGGGTGTACTTCTTCACACACGCTTTCGCCACTTATCGCCCTGTACACGTCATGTACCTCGGCAACCTTCAAGCGGAAGCCGGGCGAGGGAGTCGGCCACGACCTGACTAACCGAACAAGTCCCTAGTCCAGGTTTATCGCCTATTCGGGTTCCATCCGCAAGGAGATCCGGCCGGGGTGTCGCTTACGGCCCCAAACGATGTGAGCAGGGTTCCCAAGCCCACCATCCGGGTGCCACTTGGTACACCGTGCCACTGTGCCTAGTCTGTCCCAAGCCCACCTGTACCGGGTGCCACTTGGTAGACTACTAACACTACCTACAAACACCAGAAACTAGTTGCAACTCATGGACAGAGATCATGTTGATTAATAAGTCGAGAGGGGCACTTAAGCATTCCAATGTGTGGTAGTAGCTGGTCATGGATCACAAACACAGAACTCAGTTCCTGAGGACGGCTGCAATGAGACAACCCACCATGTACTCCTACATGGCCTCTCACCGCTACCTTTACCAAATCGTGTTCACACACTTAGCTCACACACAGTAGGACATGTTCACACGCCTCCGATTCATCCCCGATGAATCAGACCTGACTCAACTCTAAGCAATAGCAGGCATGACAGACAAACATGAATGAGTAGGCACAACAGGGCTCAAACAACTCCTACTCATGCTAGTGGGTTTCATCTATTTACTGTGGCAATGACAGGTCATGCAGAGGATAAAGGGGTTCAACTACCGCAGCATGTAACAGTTAAATCGGTGTTGTCCTAATGCAGTAAAAGAGAGCAGGAGCGAGAGAGTGGGATTTTATCAGAATGAACAAGGGGGTTCTGCTTGCCTGGCACTTCTGAAGATAATATAGCTCTTCATCGGTGTCATCGATCACATCGTCGGTACACGCCTATCGAGAGGGGACAATTACCGGCAATACAGAAAAACACGATCAATGCAATGCACAATATGATGCATGCTATGACATGGCAATATGAATGTGTTTTGGGCTAATGCACCTAAAACCAGATTAAATGAAGTTGGTTTGAATCCAAGATTCAAATTCAAACTCCATATGTGGTTATTTAAATGTCATTCACCTCATTTGCCCTAAACAGTAGTGATAAGTTGTTCTAACATGCATGAAAATGGTACAAATGGATTCCTTTAATTTTTCTGATAATTTTTCATATATAAATTATTTAATTTGGAGTTACGGTTGAATTTCTATGATTTATTGAAGTTTTAGCTATTTTCTGGAATTTCCTGATTATTTTTTAAAACCAGAAAATACTTATTGCGTCAGCATTGCGTCACTATGACGTCAGCAGGTCAACAGACGCTGCTGGTGGTCAAACTTGACCAGTGGGGCCCACTGGTCAGTGACTGGGGCTGGTTAGTGCCGCTGACATGTGGGCCCAGTCAAAGGCCACGTCAGCACAGTCAACTCTGACTGGTGGGTCCCGTGTGTTTATTAACTAGTCTAAACAGAAATAAAACAGAGATTATTTCGAGCGTGGGGCCCAGGTGTCAGTGACATAGGGCTTAGTTAGTGGGGTGATTAGCTCCTAACAGCTGCTATCACCGGCGGCTAATCGCCGGCGTAACCAGGACGCGGCGGCGTTGCCCGTCCGGCCAACTCCGGCGACGGGAGCTCGCGCGGC
Source organism: Triticum dicoccoides (assembly GCF_002162155.2). NCBI lineage: Eukaryota > Viridiplantae > Streptophyta > Magnoliopsida > Poales > Poaceae > Triticum > Triticum dicoccoides. The sequence goes on along the minus strand of NC_041384.1, from coordinate 525,208,547 downwards.
TGGGCGCGTTGGAACCGGAGCAAGGAGGCGCGTCGATTGGTGGCCTCAGGCGATGCTAGGGTGGCCGGGAACGTCGACGGCGTCGAGTTCCGCGGCGGCGCAGTTGCGGCTTGCACGGGTGCGAGGAGCACGGTGCACGATTGGGCGACCTGAGGCGCGCTACGGGTTCCTGGAGAAGCCCGGAGCATGACACCATGCTTGGGTTGGTCGGGCGGGACGGCTAGCGACGGCGAGCTTCACGGCGGCGGCGGCGAGCTCTCGGCCATCACAGAAACAACGGCTAGGGGAGGCAATCGATGGTGGGGAGAGGGGGAGAACGTAGAGGAGCTCACAGCGGTGAAGGGGAGCAACTCGGTGTAGCCGGGGACGCGCTGAGGCCGCAAATTGACCGGAGGGGGCCGTCGGATCCGGAGGTTGAAGACGGCGCGTTGGCGGCGATGCAGGGCTTCCGGAGGGCCGTGGATCGGTGGGGAGGAAGAGGGGGTCGGGGCGGAGCTCCTGGGCGCATCGGCGAGGCTAGGGGTGGCCGGTGGCCATGGGTACGGCGACGATGACGGCGAGCTCCGCTCGGTGGTGTGCGCGAGAGGGAAGCAGAGGAGGGAATGGGGTCCAGGGGGAGAGAGGAGAGGTGCAGGGGGCGAGGGGGAGTGCGTGGCGTCTCCGGGCGTCGCGAGGAGGTCGGGGAGGCTGCCACAGCGAAGCAGGAGGTGGAGGCCCGGGCACGGCGCGTCGACACGCCTCTGCCAGTAGGCAGAGGTTGAAGACAGCGGTGCCCCTGGTGGGCTGGGCCGCCAAGTGGACTGGCAGGGGGGGCTGGGCCAGCACAGGTGAGCGCCAGGTAGTTCCTTCTCTCTTTTTTTTAGTTTCCATTTTCTATTTTTTTCTGTATTTGTTTTGATTTAGTTTAGCAACTAAACCATTTTAATAAATTCTGTAGTTTATTATGTGGCTTACTAAAATATATACAAAGCCACTCACAACTTCCAGAATTATTTGGAGTCATATTTAATAAATATTAAATATAAATCCAAAGCAAATAGTTATTGGATTAATTCAAATGGCCAAAATAAATATCTCTGTGACTCCAAAAATATTGGTTTAAATTTTACCTCTCACCAATATTTCCATGGAATAATAGGAACATTTTCTTGGACTCATTTGATGAAATTTAAATGTTGGTTATTTTTAGAGGTCTTCTGAGGCTTTGAAAATTCCTCAATTCAATTTCATTTGAATTTAAACATGATGCTCACATGAGGTCTAGCCTAGTGCATAACAGGACCAGGGATGTGACATTGCAGCCGCCGGTATTTTCTAGTAGCACCGAGCCGATAGTAGCAGATGATTGGCTCCGCAAGATTGGAAGGGAGTTAACCACTGTAGGATGCACAGATGCTGAGAAGGTGCGTTTTGCCGCGCACCAATTGGATGGACCAGCAGCCTCATGGTGGGAGAATTACACTCTCACCTATCCTATAGCCACCGTTACATGGGACCAGTTCCAGCAGGCTTTTCGCACAGCCCATGTATCCACAGGAGCTATGGCCATAAAGAAGCGTGAGTTTCGCAACTTACGCCAAGGAGGACGCACAGTTGGCCAGTATGTTGATGATTTTAGTAAGCTAGCATGTTATGCCCCAGATGACGTTGCTACCGATGCAGCTAAGCAGGAGAAGTTTCTAGAAGGACTGAATGATGAGCTGAGCATGTAGTTGATGGTGGCAAATTTCAACAACTACCAGGAGCTGGTATATAGATCCCTCATGATTGAAGGAAAGTAGCAGCAAATTGATAACCGCAAGAGGAAGTATGGACAAGGGAGGTATAATTCTGGAGCTCAGCAGAGACCCCGTTTTACCCCGAACTCGGGAGTGAAGGAAATATGCCCTAGAGGCAATAATAATGTTATTATTTTATTTCCTTATATCATGATAAATGTTTATTATTCATGTTAGAATTGTATTATCCGGAAACATAATACTTGTGTGAATACATAGACAAACTAAACGTCACTAGTATGCCTCTACTTGACTAGCTCATTAATCAAAGATGGTTATGTTTCCTAACCATAGACATGTGTTGTCATTTGATTAACGGGATCACATTATTAGGAGAATGATGTGATTGACATGACCCATTCCATTAGCTTAGCACCCGATCATTTAGTATGTTGCTATTGCTTTCTTCATGACTTACACATGTTCCTATGACTATGAGATTATGCAACTCCCGTTTTCTGGAGGAACACTTTATGTGCTACCAAACGTCACAACGTAACTGGGTGATTATAGCGGAGCTCTACAGGTGTCTCCAAAGGTAAATGTTGGGTTGGTGTATTTCGAGATTAGGATTTGTCACTCCGATTGTCGGAGAGGTATCTCTGGGCCCTCTCGGTAATGCACATCACATAAGCCTTGCAAGCATTGCAACTAATGAGTTAGTTGCGAGATGATGTATTACGAAACGAGTAAAGAAACTTGCCGGTAATGAGATTGAACTAGGTATTGAGATACCGACGATTGAATCTCGGGCAAGTAACATACCGATGACAAAGGGAACAACGTATGTTGTTATGCGGTCTGACCGATAAAGATATTCGTAGAATATGTGGGATCCAATATGAGCATCCAGGTTCCGCTATTGGTTATTGACCGGAGACATGTCTCGGTCATGTCTGCATTGTTCTCGAACCCGTAGGGTCCGCACGCTTAAGGTTTTGATAACAGTTATATTATGAGTTTATGAGTTTTGATGTGCCGAAGTTAGTTCGGAGTCCCGGATGTGATCACGGACATAACGAGGAGTGTCGAAATGGTCGAGACATAAAGATTGATATATTGGACGGCTATATTCGGACACCGGAAGTGTTCCGGGTGATTTCGGAGAAAACCGGAGTGCCGGAGGGTTACCGTAACAACCCCGGGAGAAGTAATGGGCCATATGGGCCTTAGTGGAAAGAGAGAAGGGCAGCCAGGGTGGGCCGCGCGCCTCCTCCCCCTTGGTACGAATTGGACTAGGAGAGGGGGGCGGCGCCCCCCTTTCCTTCTCCCTCCCCACTTCCTGTCCCCCTCCTAGTAGGAGTCCTACTCCTACTAGGTGGAGGACTCCTCCTTGGCGCGCTAATAGGGCCGGGCGGCCTCCTCCCCTTGCTCCTTTATATACGGGGGCAGGGGGCACCCCTAGACACACAAGTTGATCCACGTGATCATTTTCTTAGCCGTGTGCGGTGCCCCCTTCCACCATAATCCTCGATAATATTGTAGTGGTGCTTAGGCGAAGCCCTGCGATGGTAGAACATCAAGATCGTCACCACGCCGTCGTGCTGACGGAACTCTTCCCCGACACTTTGCTGGATCGGAGTCCGGGGATCGTCATCAAGCTGAACATGTGCTAAAACTCGGAGGTGCCATAGTTTCGGTGCTTGATCGGTTGGGTCGTGAAGACGTACGACTACATCAACCGCGTTGTGCTAATGCTTCCGCTGTCGGTCTACAAGGGTACGTAGATCACACTCTCCCCTCTCGTTGCTATGCATCACCATGATCTTGCGTGTGCATAGAATTTTTTTGAAATTACTACGTTCCCCAACAGTGGTATCAGAGCCAGGTTTTATGTGTTGATGTTATATGCACGAGTAGAACACAAGTGAGTTGTGGGCGATATAAGTCATACTGCTTACCAGCATGTCATACTTTGGTTCGGTGGTATTGTTGGACGAAGCGGCCCGGACCGACATTACGCGTACGCTTACGCGAGACCGGTTCTCCCGACGTGCTTTGCACAAAGGTGGCTCGCGGGTGTCAGTTTCTCCAACTTTAGTTGAACCGAGTGTGGCTACGCCCGGTCCTTGCGAAGGTTCAAACAACACCAACTTGACAAACTATCATTGTGGTTTTGATGCGTAGGTAAGATTGGTTCTTACTTAAGCCCGTAGCAGCCACGTAAAACTTGCAACAACAAAGTAGAAGACGTCTAACTTGTTTTTGCAGGGCATGTTGTGATATGATATGGTCAAGACATGATGCTAAATTTTATTGTATGAGATCATCATGTTTTGTAACCAAATTATCGGCAACTGGCAGGAGCCATATGGTTGTCGTTTTATTATATGCAATGCAATTGCGCTGTAATGCTTTACTTTATCACTAAGCGGTAGCGATAGTCGTGGAAGCATAAGATTGGAGAGACGACAACGATGCTATGATGGTGATCAAGGTGTCGCACCGGTGACGATGGTGATCATGACGGTGCTTCGAAGATGGAGATCACAAGCACAAGATGATGATGGCCATATCATATCACTTATATTGATTGCATGTGATGTTTATCTTTTATGCATCTTATCTTGCTTTGTTAGATGGTAGAATTTTAAGATGATCTCTGACTAATTATCAAGAAGTGTTCTCCCTGAGTATGCACCGTTGCGAAAGTTCTTCGTGCTGAGACACCACGTGATGATCGGGTGTGATAGGCTCTACGTTCAAATACAACGGGTGCAAAACAGTTGCACACGCAGAATACTCAGGTTATACTTGACGAGCCAAGCATATACAGATATGGCCTCGGAACACGGAGACCAAAAGGTCGAGCGTGAATCATATAGTAGATATGATCAACAAAGTGATGTTCACCAATGAAACTACTCCATCTCACGTGATGATCGGACATGGTTTAGTTGATTTGGATCACGTAATCACTTAGAGGATTAGAGGGATGTCTATCTAAGTGGGAGTTCTTTAGTAATATGATTAATTGAACCTAAATTTATCATGAACTTAGTACCTGATAGTATCTTGCTTGTTTATGTTATATGGCCCGTGTTGTTGTTCCGTTGAATTTTAATGCGTTCCTTGAGAAAGCAAAGTTGAAAGATGATGGTAGCAATTACACGGACTGGGTCCGTAACTTGAGGATTATCCTCATTGCTGCACAGAAGAATTACGTCCTGGAAGCACCGCTGGGTGCCAGGCCTGCTGCTGGAGCAACACTAGATGTTATGAACGTCTGGCAGAGCAAAGCTGATGACTACTCGATAGTTCAGTGTGCCATGCTTTATGGCTTAGAATCGGGACTTCAACGATGTTTTGAATGTCATGGAGCATATGAGATGCTCCAGGAGTTGAAGTTAATATTTCAAGCAAATGCCCGGATTGAGAGATATGAAGTCTCCAATAAGTTCTATAGCTGCAAGATGGAGGAGAACAGTTCTGTCAGTGAGCATATACTCAAAATGTATGGGTATAATAATCACTTGATTCAATTGGGAGTTAATCTTCTAGATGATTGCGTCATTGACAGAATTCTCCAATCACTGCCACCAAGCTACAAGAGCTTCGTGATGAACTATAACATGCAAGGGATGAATAAGACTATTCCCGAGCTCTTCGCAATGCTGAAAGCTGCGGAGGTGGAAATCAAGAAGGAGCATCAAGTGTTGATGGTCAACAAGACCACTAGTTTCAAGAAAAAGGGCAAAGGGAAGAAGAAGGGGAACTTCAAAAAGAACAGCAAGCAAGTTGCTACTCAAGAGAAGAAACCCAAACCTGGACCTAAGCCTGAAACTGAGTGCTTCTACTGCAAGCAGACTGGTCACTGGAAGCAGAACTGCCCCAAGTATTTGGCGGATAAGAAGGATGGCAAGGTGAACAAAGGTATATGTGATATACATGTTATTGATGTGTACCTTACTAATGCTCGCAGTAGCACCTGGGTATTTGATACTGGTTCTGTTGCTAACATTTGCAACTCGAAACAGGGACTACGGATTAAGCGAAGATTGGCTAAGGACGAGGTGACGATGCGCGTGGGAAATGGTTCCAAAGTCGATGTGATCGCAGTCGGCACGCTACCTCTACATCTACCTTCGGGATTAGTATTAGACCTAAATAATTGTTATTTGGTGCCAGCGTTAAGCATGAACATTATATCTGGATCTTGTTTGATGCGAGACGGTTTATTCATTTAAATTAGAGAATAATGGTTGTTCTATTTATATGAGTAATATCTTTTATGGTCATGCACCCTTAAAGAGTGGTCTATTCTTATTAAATCTCGATAGTAGTGACACACATATTCATAATGTTGAAGCCAAAAGATGCAGAGTTGATAATGATAGTGCAACTTATTTGTGGCACTGCCGTTTGGGTCATATCGATGTAAAGCGCATGAAGAAACTCCATACTGATGGACTTTTGGAACCACTTGATTATGAATCGCTTGGTACTTGCGAACCGTGCCTTATGGGTAAGATGACAAAAACACCATTCTCCGGTACTATGGAGAGAGCAACAGATTTGTTGGAAATCATACATACAGATGTATGTGGTCCGATGAATGTTGAGGCTCGTAGCGGATATCGTTATTTTCTCACCTTCACAGATGACTTAAGCAGATATGGGTATATCTACTTAATGAAACATAAGTCTAAAACGTTTGAAAAGTTCAAAGAATTTCAGAGTGAAGTTGAAAATCATCGTAACAAGAAAATAAAATTCCTACGATCTGATCGTGGAGGAGAATATTTGAGTTACGAGTTTGGTGTACATTTGAAACAATGCGGAATAGTTTCGCAACTCACGCCACCCGGAACACCACAGTGTAATGGTGTGTCCGAACGTCGTAATCGTACTTACTAGATATGGTGCAATCTATGATGTCTCTTACTGATTTACCGCTATCGTTTTGGGGTTATGCTCTAGAGACGGCCGCATTCATGTTAAATAGGGCACCATCAAAATCCGTTGAGACGACGCCTTATGAACTGTGGTTTGGCAAGAAACCAAAGTTGTCGTTTCTAAAAGTTTGGGGTTGCGATGCTTATGTGAAAAAGCTTCAACCTGGTAAGCTCGAACCCAAATCGGAGAAATGTGTCTTCATAGGATATCCAAAGGAAACTATTGGATACACCTTCTATCACAGATCCGAAGGCAAGACTTTTGTTGCTAAATTCGGAAACTTTCTAGATAAGGAGTTTCTCTCGAAAGAAGTGAATGGGAGGAAAGTAGAACTTGATGAGGTAACTGTACCTGCTCCCTTATTGGAAAGTAGTACATCACAGAAATCAGTTTCTGTGACACCTACACCAATTAGTGAGGAAGCTAATGATGATGATCATGAAACTTCAGAACAAGATACTACTGAACCTCGTAGATCAACCAGAGTAAGATCCGCACTAGAGTGGTACGGTAATCCTGTTCTGGAAGTCATGCTACTAGATCATGATGAACCTACGAACTATGGTGAAGCAATGGTGAGCCCAGATTCCGCAAAATGGCTTGAAGCCATGAAATCTGAGATGGGATCCATGTATGAGAACAAATTATGGACTTTGGTTGACTCGCCCAATGATCGGCAAGCAATTGAGAATAAATGGATCTTCAAGAAGAAGACTGACGCTGACGGTAATGTTACTATCTACAAAGCTCGACTTGTCGCAAAAGGTTTTCGACAAGTTCAAGGGATTGACTACGATGAGACCTTCTAACCCGTAGCGATGCTTAAGTCTGTCCGAATCATGTTAGCAATTGCCGCATTTTATGATTATGAAATTTGGCAGATGGATGTCAAAACTGCATTCCTGAATGGATTTCTGGAAGAAGAGTTGTATATGATGCAACCGGAAGGTTTTGTCGATCCAAAGGGAGCTAACAAAGTGTGCAAGCTCCAGCGATCCATTTATGGACTGGTGCAAGCTTCTCGGAGTTGGAATAAACGCTTTGATAGTGTGATCAAAGCAGTTGGTTTTGTACAGACTTTTGGAGAAGCCTGTATTTACAAGAAAGTGAGTGGGAGCTCTGTAGCATTTCTGATATTATATGTAGATGACATATTACTAATCGGAAATGATATAGAATTTCTGAATAGCATAAAGGGATACTTGAATAAGAGTTTTTCAATGAAAGACCAAGACCTTGGTGAAGCTGCTTACATATTGGGCATTAAGATCTATAGAGATAGATCAAGACGCTTAATTGGACTTTCACAAAGAACATACCTTGACAAAATTTTGAAGAAGTTCAAAATGGATCAAGCAAAGAAAGGATTCTTGCCTGTGTTACAAGGTGTGAAATTGAGTAAGACTCAATGCCCGACCAATGCAGAAGATAGAGAGAAAATGAAAGATGTTCCCTATGCTTCAGCCATAGGCTCTATCATGTATGCAATGCTGTGTACCAGACCTGATGTGTGTCTTGCTATAAGTCTAGCAGGGAGGTACCCAAGTAATCCAGGAGTGGATCACTGGACAGCGGTCAAGAACATCCTGAAATACCTGAAAAGGACTAAGGATATGTTTCTCATATATGGAGGTGACAAAGAGCTCATCGTAAATGGTTACGTTGATGCAAGCTTTGACACTGATCCGGACGATTCTAAATCGCAAACCGGATACGTGTTTACATTAAACGGTGGAGCTGCCAGTTGGTGCAGTTCTAAACAAAGCGTTGTGGCGGGATCTACATGTGAAGCGGAGTACATAGCTGCTTCGGAAGCAGCAACCGAAGGAGTTTGGATGAAGGAGTTCATATCCGATCTAGGTGTCATACCTAGTGCATCGGGTCCAATGAAAATCTTTTGTGACAATACTGGTGCAATTGCCTTGGCAAAGGAATCCAGATTTCACAAGAGAACCAAGCACATCAACAGACGCTTCAATTCCATCCGGGATCTAGTCCAGGTGGGAGACATAGAGATTTGCAAGATACATACAGATCTGAATGTTGCAGACCCATTGACTAAGCCTCTTCCACAAGCAAAACATGATCAGCACCAAAGCTCCATGGGTGTTAGAATCATTACTGTGTAATCTAGATTATTGACTCTAGTGCAAGTGGGAGACTGAAGGAAATATGCCCTAGAGGCAATAATAATGTTATTATTTTATTTCCTTATGTCATGATAAATGTTTATTATTCATGCTAGAATTGTATTATCCGGAAACATAATACTTGTGTGAATACATAGACAAACTAAACGTCACTAGTGTGCCTCTACTTGACTAGCTCATTAATCAAAGATGGCTATGTTTCCTAACCATAGACATGTGTTGTCATTTGATTAACAGGATCACATTATTAGGAGAATGATGTGATTGACATGACCCATTCCATTAGCTTAGCACCCGATCATTTAGTATGTTGCTATTGCTTTCTTCATGACTTATACATGTTCCTATGACTATGAGATTATGCAACTCCCGTTTGCCAGAGGAACACTTTGTGTGCTACCAAACGTCACAATGTAACTGGGTGATTATAAAGGAGCTCTACAGGTGTCTCCAAAGGTAAATGTTGGGTTGGCGTATTTCGAGATTAGGATTTGTCACTCCGATTGTCGGAAAGGTATCTCTGGGCCCTCTCGGTAATGCACATCACATAAGCCTTGCAAGCATTGCAACTAATGAGTTGGTTGCGAGATGATGTATTACGAAACGAGTAAAGAGACTTGCCGGTAACGAGATTGAACTAGGTATTGAGATACCGACGATTGAATCTCGGGCAAGTAACATACCGATGACAAAGGGAACAACGTATGTTGTTATGCGGTCTGACCGATAAAGATCTTTCGTAGAATATGTGGGAGCCAATATGAGCATCTAGGTTCCGCTATTGGTTATTGACCGGAGACATGTCTCGGTCATGTCTGCATTGTTCTCGAACCCGTAGGGTCCGCACGCTTAAGGTTTCGATGACAGTTATATTATGAGTTTATGAGTTTTGATGTACCGAAGTTAGTTCGGAGTCCCGGATGTGATCACGGACATAACGAGGAGTCTCGAAATGGTCGAGACATAAAGATTGATATATTGGACGGCTATATTCGGACACCGGAAGTGTTCCGGGTGATTTCAGAGATAACCGGAGTGCCGGAGGGTTACCGTAACAACCCCGGGAGAAGTAATGGGCCATATGAGCCTTAGTGGAAAGAGAGAAGGGCAGCCAGGGTGGGCCGCGCGCCTCCTCCCCCTTGGTACAAATTGGACTAGGAGAGGGGGGCGGCGCCCCCCTTTCCTTCTCCCTCCCCACGTCCTTTCCCCCTCCTAGTAGGAGTCCTACTCCTACTAGGAGGAGGACTCCTCCTTGGCGCGCTAATAGGGCCGGCCGGCCTCCTCCCCTTGCTCCTTTATATACGGGGGCAGGGGGCACCCCTAGACACACAAGTTGATCCACGTGATCATTTTCTTAGCCGTGTGCGGTGCCCCCTTTCACCATAATCCTCGATAATATTGTAGCGGTGCTTAGGTGAAGCCCTGCGACGGTAGAACATCAAGATCGTCACCACGCCGTCGTGCTGACGGAACTCTTCCCCGACACTTTGCTGGATCGGAGTCCGGGGATCGTCATCGAGCTGAACGTGTGCTAAAAACTCGGAGGTGCCGTAGTCTCGGTGCTTGATCGGTCGGGTCGTGAAGACGTACGACTACATCAACCGCGTTGTGCTAATGCTTTCGCTGTCGGTCTACAAGGGTACGTAGATCACACTCTCCCCTCTTGTTGCTATGCATCACCATGATCTTGCATGTGCGTAGGATTTTTTTTTAAATTACTACGTTCCCCAACAGAGAGTACTTGTACATAACCATGGAGGCCACACTCACAATGGAGGAAGTTCGCACAACCATAGTGGCTCCAAGAATGGTAATGGAGGAAGCAACGGACAGAACCATTCCAACCCAGCAACGCCCGCCAAGAAAGATCTAAGCCATGTTACTTGCTACAAGTGCCAGAAGACCGGACATTACGCCAATGAATGTCCTGAAGCTAAGAATGGGAACGGCAATGGAAGCTCTGGGAAGAAGTCCAACCCTTTCAACAGGGGACAAGTAAACCATGTTAACGTGGAGGAGATTGAAGCCCAGCCATATGCAGTAATAGGTAAGTTTTTGGTTAAGTCATTTACTGCAGTTGTACTTTTCGATACTGGTGCATCGCATTCATACATATCAAGGGGATTTGTGGATAAGTATAGACTACCCACCAATGTTCTTAGTACACCTATGTTAGTGAGCTCGCCGGGAGAAGAGTATATGGCAAGCCAAGGATGTTCTCAGATACCGTTGACCATAGGCAGGCGCGTTTTTTCCTCAGATCTGATAATTTTGGATTCGCAAGGTTTGGATGTGATTCTGGGTATGGACTGGCTATCAATGTATGGAGGAAACATCGATTGCACCAGTAAGTCTATTTTGCTCACCACCCCAGAAGGAAGAAGGATCAAGTATGTATCCCGGCATGCGCCGATTAGGACTCAAGTAAATTCCTTATCAGGAGTTGTACAGGAGGAAGTACCAGTGGTGAAGGATTTCCCGGATGTATTTCCAGAAGAGTTGCCAGGCATGCCACCGGATAGAGACATTGAGTTTTTTATTGAGATTTTGCCAGGCACAGGGCCAATATCTAAGAGACCATATAGGATGCCTGATGGGGTTGTGTACCTAGGGTAGGATCATGGACCTGATCCAAGTAACTTACCCTAGGACATCCTTAGAAGAGGTCGCCTTCCAGTCGACCAACGAGGATTCACTCGACTGGCCTGAAGGACTCGACCACGAAGACTCACTCGACCACCAGGAGGTCAAGAGGCACTCTGCACTGCAACGGCCTGTAATCAAGTAGACTTTATGATAGTAAAGGCACTTTATGTGGGGCGTTACCAGTAACGCCCCAGAGTTAACTCACCTTAAACCCTCTCCTGCGTGGGCTGGCTAGGGTCCTGGCGCACTCTATATAAGCCACCCTCCTCCACAGGCAGAAGGGTTCGGCACCTTGTAATTCATACATTCATAATCCACTCGACCGCCTCCGGGCTCCGAGACGTAGGGCTGTTACTTCTTCCGAGAAGGGCCTGAACTCGTACATCCTTTGTGCTTACAACCTCTCCATTGCTAGGACCTTGCCTCTCCATACCTACCCCCCACTCTACTGTCAGGCTTAGAACCACGACAGTTGGCGCCCACCTTGGGGCCGGTGTTTTAGCAATTTTGTGGAGAAGTTGCGATTCTTCCGAGTACTCTCATCATGGTGTCTGCTGGAGTTTTGGTCAAGGGTCAAGAGATCCGTCTCGGCACCCTCACCTTCATCGCCGACGACTCCGCATGGCTCCAGGAGGCTCCACTCGACGTAGACGCGCTCCCCGTCCGCGGTGCGACGCATTTTCGCGCATGTGTCCGCGGCGTTCTGCTGCGGCAACCGTCGACCCAGTATCGGTCGGCTCCTCCATCATCCACCCTCCCGGTCTCCCGCCAGCGCAAGCGCTCAGGCCGGTCGAGGCTTCAACGATGGGTGAGTCACGCGGTGGCTCGCCAATCGGCCACTACACAAGTTGCGGCAATCGAGCCCAACGAATCTCTCTACGGCTTGTTCGATCAGTCGACTGGCTCCGGAGAGACTGCATCCGAGTGCGGAAGGAGTGATCCAGCGGCGGAAATCTTGATGGTCGACGGGCCCCACAGCCCTCCTGGCTTCGCCCGTGGTGGTGGAGCAGGTGACGGCGGCGACCCTGCACGAGACTACGAAGAGTACCAGCCCGAGCCACTCGACTCTCTGCAAAGAGAAGAGCTTCGCCGCAGGAACGAGGATCCCCTGCGTATTCCCATCGCAGGAGAAACCCCCGAGGCTCGTGCCTTGGAGGAGGCGCGTCTGGCCAATTTGGCCGAGCGCACTCGACTGGAGAACCTTCAGCCAGCACTCGACGAGCGCGCGCGGCAACGAGTTCCCGACACCAGTCGACGTCAATTCTTCCCGCCGACTCAGGTATATCGAACCCCAATTCAGAATTTAGCAGCTGCGACCCGTATAGCAGAGTCCATTCAGCCTTCGCAGTCGGAAGCTGGCAGAGGTTTGCTGCAAATCAGGGATCTGCTCCGGGCAGCAGGAGATCAGAATTCAGCCGTGTCTCAGTCGCGCAACAGAATTCACAGTCGATCTGTCACTGTGAATACGGTTCAGTCGGCTCACAGCCCCAAATCGCCTCCGCGGCGCGAAGGGCGTGAGAATCGGCGAGATCAATATGGCGACAGACTCGACCGAGATGATAGGCGTCGAGTGCCCTATTCCCCTCTGAGGGGTGGGTCTTACGCTCCTCGGCAGCCAGATGATAGGCGCCAGTACAGTACAGGGCGTAGGGTTCCAGTTGACCCCAGAGAGCCAGGCTTCGACGCGCGATCCATTATCGTGCAAGGGTTGGTCGACCGGAACAGAGCCCATCGAGGCGCACTCGACAGAGGTGTACCCACGAGCAGTCGAGTACATGTTTCTGGTCCTGAATGTTTCAGCAGAGCTATCAGAGCCGCAGTTATCCCCCCCAATTTCAGGTTGGCAACAGGAGTCAGCAAGTTCACTGGTGAGTCTAAGCCTGAAACTTGGCTTGAAGACTACCGAGTGGCAGTTCAGATCGGTGGTGGGAACGACGAGGTGGCCATGAAGCATTTGCCCCTCATGTTGGAAGGTTCTGCCAGGGCATGGTTGACTCAATTACCTCCTAGCAGCATTTACACTTGGGAAGATCTGTCCCGAGTGTTCGTCAGAACGTTTGAAGGGACTTGCAAGCGACCAGCGGGATTGACAGAGTTGCAAGTCTGCGTGCAGAAAACTAATGAGACTCTCAGAGAGTATATTCAGAGGTGGATCACTTTGCACCACACTGTGGAAAATGTCTCTGATCATCAGGCAGTATGCGCCTTCAAAGACGGCGTCAAGAACAGAGAACTGAGTTTGAAATTTGGTTGAACCGGTGACATGACCTTGAGTCGGATGATGGAGATTGCTACCAAGTACGCCAACGGCGAAGAAGAAGACCGACTCCGAAGCGGCAAGCACAAGCCGAGTCAGTCGGAAAAAGGAAACACCAGTCGGAAACAGAAGCGGAAGGCTGAACCGGCAGCTCCTGGAGAGGCTCTGGCCGTGACTCAAGGAAAGTTTAAGGGGAAACCAAAAGGATCCTGGAACCCCAAGAAGGTAAAGGATAAAGAAGGGAATGACATGATGGATATGCCGTGTCACATTCACACGAAGAAAGATGAAGAGGGGAATATCATTTACCCAAAGCACACCACTCGCCAATGTCGACTCCTGATCCAGCAGTTTCGGGGAAAACAGTCTAAGGACAAGGAGAAGGAGTCGGACAAGGCCGAAGACAAAGAGGACAGTGAGGGAGGATATCCGCATATCAACTCCACTCTGATGATCTTTGCAGATGTGGAAAGCAGAAGTCGACTGAAAGTGATTAACCGAGAGGTGAACATGGTTGCCCCAGCAAAGGCAAATTATCTGAAGTGGTCTCAAACACCCATCACATTCGACCAATCTGATCACCCGACTCATATTGCCACCCCCGGGAGGCAAGCTTTGGTGGTCGATCCAGTTGTCGAAGGCACTCGACTGACAAAGGTGCTGATGGATGGTGGAAGTGGGCTGAACTTATTGTATGCAGACACATTGAAAGGTATGGGCATTCCGATGTCCCGACTGAGCACTAGTAACATGAGCTTCCATGGAGTTATACCAGGGAAGAAGGCCGAGTCACTCGGCCAGATAGCTTTGGACATAGTGTTTGGTGATTCGAAGCATTTTCGCAAAGAAAAGTTGACGTTTGAGGTCGTGGATTTTCAAAGTGCATATCATGCCATTTTGGGGAGACCAGCCTATGCACGGTTCATGGCTCGACCATGTTACGTGTACCTCAAATTGAAGATGCCCGGTCCCAAAGGTGTGATCACTGTCACCGGTGATAGGAAAAAGGCAGAGGAGTGCTTTCAGAAGGGCTCCAAGATTGCCGATTCCCAAGTGACAGCAGTCGAGTTCGAAGAATACAAGCAAAACGCAGATCCGAGTGACTTGCTGCGATCCAAGAAGCCCGCCACAGAGTCTGCATTCCAGTCGTCCGGTGAGACGAAGCCTGTTCACATTCACCCGACCGACCCCGAAGCAGCTCCAACCCGCATCTCCATAACACTCGACCCAAAATAGGAAGAAGCGCTCATCCAGTTCCTCCGTGAGAACTGGGACATTTTTGCATGGAAGCCCGCTGACATGCCAGGTGTTCCCAGGGGACTGGCTGAGCATCGCCTAAGAGTCGACTCGTCTGCAAAACCAGTCAAAGAGCATCTTCGGCGGTCCGCCGTCCAGAAGAGAAAGGCCATCGGTGAAGAAGTGGCTCGACTGTTGGCGGCAGGATTTATCTGAGAGATATACCACTCCGAGTGGCTCGCTAATGTCGTCATGGTTCCTAAGAAGGACAAGTCGCTCCGAATGTGCATTGATTTCAAGCACATCAACCGGGCCTGCCCGAAAGATCACTTTCCTCTCCCTCGCATAGATCAAATTGTTGACTCGACCGCGGGATGCGAGAGGTTGTCTTTTTTAGATGCTTACTCCGGGTACCACCAGATCCGTCTGTATGGGCCCGATGAAGTAAAAACAGCTTTCATCACTCCATTCGGGTGCTTCTGCTATATCACCATGCCATTCGGCCTCAAGAATGCCGGAGCCACATTTATGCGAATGATCCAGAAGTGTCTACTCACTCAAATCAGTCGGAATGTGGAAGCTTATATGGATGATATTGTTGTCAAGTCACGAAAAGGTTCCGACCTGCTCGCTGACCTCGCCGAAACATTTGCCAACCTTAGAAGGTATGATATCAAGCTCAATCCATCAAAGTGCACATTTGGAGTTCCTGGTGGCAAGTTACTCGGTTTTCTCGTTTCCGAACGGGGAATCGACGCCAACCCAGAAAAGATTGGCACTATTCTCCGAATGAAACGCCCTGTGCGAGTGCACGATGTCCAGAAGCTTACTGGATGCTTGGCCGCATTAAGTCGATTCATCTCACGACTCGGTGAAAAGGCATTGCCTCTTTACCGACTGATGAAGAAGGCTGACAAGTTCGAGTGGACTCCAGAAGCTGATGCAGCGTTTGCCGAGCTAAAAGCTCTGCTCTCCACCCAGCCGGTGCTTGCTGCTCCAATCAGCAAAGAGCCTCTGTTGCTCTACATCGCAGCCACAGGACAAGTCGTCAGTACTGTGCTAACGGTCGAGCGGGAAGAAGAAGGAAAAGCTCTCAAAGTTCAGCGCCCAGTGTATTATTTGTCTGAAGTCTTGACTCCATCCAAGCAGAGATATCCTCATTATCAGAAGCTTGTGTATGGAATATACATGACCACAAAGAAGGTTGCTCATTATTTCTCTGACCATTCAATCACAGTCGTCAGGGACGCTCCACTATCAGAGATTTTGCACAACAGAGATGCAACTGGTCGAGTGGCCAAATGGGCGATTGAACTTCTTCCCCTTGATATCAAGTTTGAGGCAAAGAAAGCCATTAAGTCCCAGGCAATAGCAGATTTCCTCGCCGAGTGGATCGAACAGCAGCAGCCGACTGAAGTTCACTCGGAGCATTGGACCATGTTTTTCGATGGTTCTAAGATGTTGAATGGTTCCGGTGCTGGGGTTGTCCTGGTTTCCCCCAGAGGAGATAAGCTCAGATATGTGCTCCAGATTCACTTTGATTCCTCCAACAATGAGGCAGAATATGAGGCCCTCCTATATGGGTTGCGCATGGCCATTTCACTCGGCGTCCGTCGCCTAATGGTCTATGGCGACTCGGATTTAGTGGTCAATCAGGTGATGAAAGAGTGGGACGGGAGAAGCCCAGCCATGACTGGATACTGCAGTGCAGTGAGGAAGCTGGAGAAGAAGTTCGAGGGGTTGGAGCTCCATCATATACCCCGACTGAAAAATCAAGCAGCTGATGATCTAGCAAAGATAGGTTCCAAGAGAGAAGCCATTCCGAGTGGTGTGTTCTTGGAGCATATACACACTCCGTCAGTCAAAGAAGATCCTTTCACCGAAGAAACTCCGCAGCCCAAGGGCGCCACAGATCCGACTGAAGTTGAAGTCCCAGCGGTGGTCGACTTGATCATGGAGGTTTTGGTGGTCATTCCCGACTGGACGATTCCGTATGTCGCATATATCTTGAGGAAAGAGCTTCCGGAGGATGAGGAAGAGGCTCGACAGATCGTCTGTCGATCTAAGGCCTTTACCGTAATCAAAGGACAATTATACAGAGAAAGCGCGACTGGAGTCGGTCAGAAGTGCATAACACCAGAAGAAGGTCGACTCATCCTCAATGATATTCACTCGGGGACCTGTGGTCATCATGCGTCCTCTCGGACCATCATGGCCAAAGCATACCGAGCCGGATTTTACTGTCCCAAGGCGAATGAGATGGCAAAAGAGATAGTAGATAAGTGCGAGGGATGTCAGTTCTACTCGAATATGTCGCACAAGCCTGCGTCAGCTTTGAAGACCATCCCGCTCGTCTGGCCTTTTGCAGTTTGGGGGCTGGACATGATCGGTCCTTTGAGAACAGGACGAAGTGGCTTCACGCATTTACTGGTGGCAGTCGACAAGTTCACCAAGTGGATCGAGGCTAAACCAATCAAGAGCCTTGACACCGGTACTGCTGTTAGCTTCATCAGGGAACTAATATTCAGATATGGAGTCCCGCACAGCATCATTACGGATAATGGGTCAAACTTTGACTCAGAGGAATTCAGAGCTTTCTGCGACTCCCAGGGCACACGGGTCGACTACGCATCAGTCGCCCATCCGCAGTCGAATGGACAAGCAGAGCGAGCTAATGGACTGATTCTCAAGGGACTGAAGCCTCGACTGATGCGTGATCTCAAACACGCGGCTGGAGCTTGGGTCGACGAACTTCCATCTGTACTCTGGGGACTGCGGACCATGCCTAATCGGTCGACCGGAAGAACTCCATTCTTCTTGGTCTATGGAGCTGAAGCGGTCTTGCCGAGTGATCTTCTCCACAATGCTCCTCGAGTTGAAATCTACAACGAAGCAGAAGCTGAACAAGCGCGGCAGGACGCAGTCGACCTTTTAGAGGAAGAAAGGGAGATGGCTCTGATCCGGTCAACCATCTACCAACAAGATCTGCGGCGTTTCCACGCCCAAAACGTGAGAGGTCGAGCCTTCCAGGAAGGAGATTTGGTTCTCCGAGTGGATCAGCACAAACCACACAAGCTTGCTCCTTCTTGGGAAGGCCCCTTCATCGTCACCAAGGTTCTCCACAACGGGGCATACCGTCTTTACAACGTCAAGCATAATATCGACGAGCCCCGAGCTTGGAACGCGGAGCTACTCCGCCCGTTTTACACTTAAGCTTTATCACTCGGATGAGTTGCAATAAAATACTTCTGTAGTTCATGGACCTCAAAATAATAAGCGTCATAGTTCCTCCATAATATCTATCACTTTTTATTTTTTGTCCAATGAAATTCCCCTCAGTGGGTGACTTAGCTGCGAATCCGTTTCGCCTAAGTTTGTAAAAATCCTACCGAGTGGTGAGCCAGACTCCCACTCGGAGGCTTAGCCGCGAATCCGTTTCGCCTAAGTTATCAAAATCCTACCGAGTGGTGAGCCAGACTCCCACTCGGAGGCTTAGCTGCGAATCCGTTTCGCCTAAGTTATAAAAATCCTACCGAGTGAAGAGCAACCCTCTCACTCGGGGGCTTAGCTGCAGTCCAAGCACTCGCCTAAGTTGTGAAAATCCTACCGAGTGGTAAGCCAGCCTTCCACTCGGAGGCTTAGCTGCAGCCTCGTGCTCGCCTAAGTTATAAAAATCCTACCGAGTGAAGAGCAACCCTCTCACTCGGGAGCTTAGCTGCAGTCCAAGCACTCGCCTAAGTTGTGAAAATCCTACCGAGTGGTAAGCCAGCCTTCCACTCGGAGGCTTAGCTGCAGCCTCGTGCTCGCCTAAGTTATGAAAATCCTACCGAGTGAAGAGCAACCCTCTCACTCGGGGGCTTAGCTGCAGTCCAAGCACTCGCCTAAGTCGTCAAAATCCTACCGAGTGGTAAGCCAGCCTTCCACTCGGAGGCTTAGCTGCAGCCTCGTGCTCGCCTAAGTTATGAAAATCCTACCGAGTGAAGAGCAACCCTCTCACTCGGGGGCTTAGCTGCAGTCCAAGCACTCGCCTAAGTCGTAAAAATCCTACCGAGTGGTAAGCCAGCCTTCCACTCGGAGGCTTAGCTGCAGCCTCGTGCTCGCCTAAGTTATGAAAATCCTACCGAGTGAAGAGCAAC
>NC_041384.1:525162921-525189391 GCF_002162155.2 Triticum dicoccoides | reverse complement strand
CACTCGGGGGCTTAGCTGCAGTCCAAGCACTCGCCTAAGTTATAAAAATCCTACCGAGTGGTGAGCCAGGCTCCCACTCGGAGGCTTAGCTGCGAATCCGTTTCGCCTAAGTTATAAAAATCCTACCGAGTGAAGAGCAACCCTCTCACTCGGGGGCTTAGCTGCAGTCCAAGCACTCGCCTAAGTTGTGAAAATCCTACCGAGTGAAGAGCAACCCTCTCACTCGGGGGCTTAGCTGCAGTCCAAGCACTCGCCTAAGTTGTGAAAATCCTACCGAGTGAAGAGCAACCCTC
This sequence comes from Triticum dicoccoides, assembly GCF_002162155.2. Lineage (NCBI taxonomy): Eukaryota > Viridiplantae > Streptophyta > Magnoliopsida > Poales > Poaceae > Triticum > Triticum dicoccoides. Next base: position 525,189,098 of record NC_041384.1, on the reverse strand, counting down.
TCACTCGGGGGCTTAGCTGCAGCCCTGTGCTCGCCTAAGTTACAAAAATCCTACCGAGTGAAGAGCAACCCTCTCACTCGTGGGCTTAGCTGCAGTCCAAGCGCTCGCCTAAGCTATAAAAACCCTGCCAAGTGGAGAGCAACCCTCTCATTCGGAGGGCTTAGCTGCAGCCCAGTGCTCGTCTAAGTGGACTAAAGAATAAGTCGATTGCAGCACAGGCACCTTGCTTTGAACCTGCAAAAGACATTCCGAGCCGAAGGCAATCGTATTCAAGCAGCAAATCCAAGTTTGAATCGACATCTAAAGGAACCGAAAGTGCTCAGGCGTCAAGCCTGTTTAGGTTTGTCGGTTACAATTTCACTCGGCATACCGAGGCAAATTTAAAACGTCGAGCCAGAAGAAGTTTTTTACCCCTCCTGTGGAGGGCTGGAAGGTGCAACAAATTCATCAAGGTCAATCCCGTCGGCGATCCGAGTGGCAGCTGCAAGGAAAGTTTCCATAAAGGATCTGAAGTCGTGCTTCTTGGTATTGGCCACCCGAAGGGCCGCCAGCTTCTCTTCTCGCGCATCTTTGCAGTGGACTCGGGCCAGACACAGAGCGACATCTGCACCACACCGAGCCGAGGACTTCTTCCACTCCTGCACTCGACCAGGGATCGTGTTCAAGCGGACCATCAGCGACTCAAGGTCATTCTGAAGTGTCTCCTCAGGCCAGAGCGTCGAGTCGATGCGAGATGTGGCGGCCTTCAGCCTTGCGAGATAGTCCACGACAGCTGCAACACGAGACTCCAGTCGGAAAACATCCATGGCAACTTCGTCGTTCACCGGAGAATTGACGGGGTCAAGGTTTGGCTCCAGTCGGCTGGTTTCTTCTTCAAAGTTTTGACAAAATTCTGCAAGGGTGATCACTAAGTCAAGGAGATAGTCGAATGGAAAAAGCCACAATTGGAAATATTTGCCAAACATGGAGGTCTACCTTCAAGCATAAGGAACAACTTCTTGGCAAGGCCACTCAGGAAGGCCTCCAGTTCAGTTTTCTTCTCAGTCAATTTGCTGACTTGGTCGGTCAGGGCAGCTTTGTCAGTTTTCAGTCGGCTGACCTCCTTGTTGGCAATCCCAAGAGCAGCTTTCAGATTGGTATTGTCTTGTTCGAGCTTGGTGACTGAAGCTAACTTCTCGTCAGCAAGCTTGATCTTCTCAGCTAGCTCAAGGTCTTTCTTCTGCTGGGCCTCCCTTACCTTACCTGCAAGTTACAGCAAGATCAGATGCTGAAACAAGCAAGGGGAAAAGCAGTCGTCAGGGTCTCACCAAACATACCTTCGGTCTCCTCCTTTGCCTTTGTCAGCTTCTCCTGAACCAGCTTCAAGCTCAGCTCGACTTGAGTATGTTTTTGTTCCAGCTCTGAGTAGCGAGCCACAAGATCACAGGAGTTCTGTGAAGAACCAATCGACTAAATGTCAAATATAATTCACTTCCGAGTGAAAAAGGGGATAAACACACGTTTCTAAGACTACAGCCAAATACAAGCATTCGACCGTAGTCTCGGGGACTACACCCAGTGGGTGCACTCAGCGTGCCCCCACTAATCCTGTTGAAGACAAAGTCGACCAGTCGACCTCAAAAAAAAAAGAGATGCATTCTCTAAGACTGTGATCAACTGCAAGCAGTCGACCACAGTCTCGGGGACTACACCCAGTGGGTGCACTCAGCGTGCCCCCACCGGTTTGTGAAATCCAGTCGACATAGTCGACTGAAAGAAATATTGACGTCATAAAGCCTAAAGCCGACTGCCAGCAGTCGACCTTAGCCTTGGGGACTACACCCAGTGGGTGCACTCAACGTGCCCCCACCGGTTTGTGAAGTCCAGTCGACCAGTCGACTGACAGAAAGATTGACATCATAAAGCCTAAGGCCGACTGCCAGCAGTCGGCCTTAGCCTCGGGGACTACACCCAGCGGGTGCACTCAGCGTGCCCCCGCTAACACGGAGTTTATTCGACACACCCAGTGGGTGACTAATATAAATTCCGGAAAAGAAAAGTTTTTGGTAGCATATCCAACAGAACAAACAGCGGTCGACTGACCTGGACATTGCTTTGGAGGGCAGAACTGGCGTCATAAGCTGCCTGGCTCGCGTCCCGGATGGTCTTCAGCTGCTCCATCATGAGTCCCGCCTGGCGTATTGCCTCCTTCGCTGCGCCAGCTTGGTCCTCTGGGACGTGGTGCATCGTAAAGAGGGAGGGCTGCTGAGCACTCGTCAGTGGATTTGCGAAGGACACCGTGTGTCGAGTGGTGTTCCCTTCCTCCACAGTCAGAATCTCAGGCGCCGTCACATCCTGAGGTACCTTACTGGCGGACGCTTTCCGACTCCTCCTGCGTGTCAGTGGTTCTTCATCCTCGTCGTCGTCAGGGAGATTGATAACAGTGTTGGGTGGAGCTGCGGAGAAGGATCAGGATCAGAGATCGCGTGTCAGTCGACTAAGAACGGTGTTAAGAACACAGTACCTGGATTCGAAGTTGCTGCATCCTCCATCTCGTGGTCATCAGCCCGGGCCGAGGTCTCAGAAGTAGCAGCACTGCAACTCCAAAGGATCAGTCGACTAACTTCAGCGTCGACCAGAGATAAAGTTCGCACAGAATAAGAAAATATGAGCAGCACAATTACCCTGATATGGTGGGGATGGACACCTTCATTTTCGGCAGGAGCTTGGTCGGCTTTGGCGGAGCCCCCCTAGGCTGCTTCGGCGCCTTTTCAGTCGGCGCTGGAGAAGTGGTCCTAGGGCGCTTGGTCGACTGCGTCGCAACCCCCTTGCCACGTTCAGTTGAAGGGTCGTGGACGAGCTTCGACCGCCTTTCCGAGCGCGGTGGCACGACCTCCTCCTCTTCCTCCTCGTCTTCGGCATCATCATCATCGCCGTCGTCATCATCATCGTCGTCGTCGTCCCCTGCAACGTCCGAGTCCCATTCCTCCTCGTCCTGGCTCTCGCCCCCACTCGCCTCACCCTCCTCAGTCGGAGTTTGTGCCCCATTGGGCATCGAGTACAGCTCGGTGAGGGCCTAGCAGATATCAAGACAATGATCAGTCGACCGGTCGGCAGAGTAAACAGAGATGAATGCGACAAGAATGCAGTGGAGAGCAGGGCAAGTGTACCTTATTTGGATCACTGTTGTGGTCGAGTGGAGGAATCCTTCTGGCTCCGCGTGGGTTGTCCTTGTTTCCGGTGACGGCTACCATCCATCTTTCCAGAGTGACATTGTCGACTGCTTCTGGATGGACTCTAGTCTCGTCTTCGGTCCCACAGTACAACCACATGCAGTGGCTCCGGAACTGGAGAGGCTGGATGCGACGCCTGAGGAAAACCTCCAGGAGGTCCATGCCCGTCACTCCCTCCCGAACCAACTGCACCACGCGCTCCATCAACATCTTCACGTCAGCTTTCTCCTCCGGAATCAGCTTCAGAGGGGAAGGCTTGCTCACTCGGTCCATGGTGAACGGAGGGAGTCCACTCGACTGCCCTGGCGTCGACTGGACCTGGCAGTAGAACCAAGTCGACTGCCAGCCTCTGACGGACTCGGGAAAGGTCATGGGTGGGAAGGTGCTCTTATTCCTCACCTGAATCCCCAGGCCTCCGCACATTTGGACGACTCGGGTTCTCTCATCACCTGGGCTCGCCTTCTTCACGGTCTGAGATCGACACGTGAATATATGTTTGAACAAACCCCAGTGCGGTCGACAGCCCAAGAAACCCTCACACATGGACACGAACGCGGCAAGATAGGCAATGGAGTTTGGGGTAAAGTGGTGGAGCTGCGCTCCGAAGAAGTTCAAAAAGCCACGAAAGAAAACACTCGGTGGCAAGGAAAACCCGCGATCAACATGGGTGGCCAAAAGCACACACTCACCCTCTTCTGGCTGGGGCTGCCACTCCTTCCCCGGAAGCCTCGCAGCTCCGTGGGGGATCAAGCCCTCGTTGGCCATGTCGAGGAGGTCATTCTCCGTGATGGTCGACTGGATCCAGTCTCCTTGGACCCAGCCCTTCGGCAGGCGGGATCTGGACGAGGACCCACCGCGGCTGGTGGACCTTCCTTTCGCCTTCTCCGATGCCGACGCCTTCTTTGCGCGCTCCAGCGCCGCCGTCTTCTCCTTGGCCATGGTCGCCGGCGAGATGCGCAAAGGGAAGTGGTGCGGGGGCGAGAGCGAGCACGCTGAGCAGGGAGGAAGGAAGCAGAGAGAGGGGAAGAATGCTAAGGCGCAGCACAGAAATCCTCGCCGGGCACATTTATAAGGTCCCTTCCGAGTGGATGACAGGCGGGCCCGGGCAATCTAATCATATCTGGAACAGTTATGCAGGCGGGATACGTGGCGAAAAAGGCGGCGTGGAGATCGAGGCGTCCATGCCCCGTCCCATCCGAGCGCCGCGGTCCGCCCCGCTTCGCGCGCGCCCCAAAATTTCGCATCCCGCGGAATCCGCGAGCAACAAATCAGTCTGTCAGGTGCGGTGTTTCCGGCGATCCGTCGCTCGGAGATCGTCGAAGCCTGAAAGATCACTCGACGCAAAAACAGAATGGATCAAGTTGACTGAAGGCAATTTGTTTCCTGTCGACAAAGGGATTCTTTGGTCCAGAACAGCGCACAACCGGAGCGCAAAAGTTAATCAGAAACGACATCAACTCCTTCTTCACTCGAAGCCTCGATCCATTCGGGGGCTAATGATGGGGTTGTGTACCTAGGGTAGGATCATGGACCTGATCCAAGTAACTTACCCTAGGACATCCTTAGAAGAGGTCGCCTTCCAGTCGACCAACGAGGATTCACTCGACTGGCCTGAAGGACTCGACCACGAAGACTCACTCGACCACCAGGAGGTCAAGAGGCACTCTGCACTGCAACGGCCTGTAATCAAGTAGTAACGCCCCAGACTTAACTCACCTTAAACCCTCTCCTGCGTGGGCTGGCTAGGGTCCTGGCGCACTCTATATAAGCCACCCTCCTCCACAGGCAGAAGGGTTCGGCACCTTGTAATTCATACATTCATAATCCACTCGACCGCCTCCGGGCTCCGAGACGTAGGGCTGTTACTTCTTCCGAGAAGGGCCTGAACTCGTACATCCTTTGTGCTTACAACCTCTCCATTGCTAGGACCTTGCCTCTCCATACCTACCCCCCACTCTACTGTCAGGCTTAGAACCACGACAATGCCCGCACAGGATTTAGAGGAAATTAAGAAGCAGATTAAGGAGTTACTGGATAAAGGATATATTCGCCCAAGCTCGTCACCTTGGGGATCACCAGTACTTCTAGTGGAGAAGAAGGATGGATCATTAAGGATGGTTGTTGATTATCGAGGATTGAATGAGGTGATGATCAAGAACAAATACCCACTGCCGATGATCAATGACTTGTTTGATCAGCTACAAGGAGCTAAGGTGTTTTCCAAGATCGATCTGCGATTAGGGTACCACCAGTTGAAGATTCGGGAGCAGGATATACCTAAGACAGCTTTTACCACAAGGTACAGGCTATATGAGTATACCATTATGTCATTTGGCCTGACTAACGCACCTGCCTATTTCATGAACATGATGAACAAGGTGTTTATGGAGTTTTTAGATAAGTTCGTTGTGGTGTTCATTGATGATATTCTGGTGTACTCGAAGAGTGAAGAGGAGCATAAGGAGCATTTGAGTTTGGTACTTGGGAAGCTCAGAGAACATCAGCTATACGCCAAGTTCAGCAAGTGTGAGTTTTGGTTGAAGGAAGTTCGATTCCTTGGACATGTTATATCCGGAGAAGGAATAGTGGTAGACCCCAACAAAGTCGTCACCGTGACAAATTGGGAGGCACCCACGTCCGTTGGAGAGATCCGGAGTTTTCTTGGACTCACAGGATACTACCGGAGGTTCATTCAGAATTTCTCGAAGATTGCAAAGCCTATGACGAAGTTGTTTAAGAAGGACACCAAGTTCAAATGGACTGAGGAATGTGAGGCTAGTTTTCAGGAATTGAAGAAACGTTTGGTTACATCACCAGTGTTGATTCTGCCAGATCAACGCAAAGATTATGAAGTGTATTGCGACGCTTCTCGCGGAGGACTTGGAGCAGTGCTTATGCAGGAAGGAAGAGTTGTTTCATATGCCTCACGACAGCTTAAACCCCATTAGTTGAATTATGCTACCCATGATTTGGAGTTAGCAGTCGTAGTGCATGCGTTGAAGACTTGGAGACATTTTCTCATCGGAAATCATTGTGAGGTATACACGGATCACAAGAGTTTGAAGTATATCTTCACGCAGAAGGAGTTGAATCTCAGGCAGAGGAGATGGTTGGAACTCATAAAGGATTATGACATGAAGTTGCACTATCATCCCGGAAAGGCTAACGTAGTAGCCGATGCGTTGAGCCGCAAAAGTCATGTCAATACACTCATGACCAGAGAGTTACCCAAGGAATTAGCAGAAGACCTACGTGAGCTATGTTTGGAGATAGTTCCGAGAGGTTATGTAGCAGCTTTGGAGATTCAGTCTACTTTGATGGATAAGATCAGAAAAGCGGAGAAGACGGACAAGGATATTGCCGAGATAAAGGAAAGGATGAGCAAAGGAAAGGCTAAAGGATTTCGTGAGGATGAGCACGATACCTTATGGTTCGAGAACCGCGTATATGTACCAAATGATCAGGAGATCAGGAAGATGATTTTGCAGGAGGCCCATGATTCACCATATTCGATTCACCCAGGAAATACCAAGATGTATCTGGATCTGAAGGATAGATTCTGGTGGACTAGAATGAAGAAGGATATTGCGGAGTATGTAGCAGTTTGTGATGTATGTCAGAGAGTGAAGGCAGAGCATCAGAAGCCAGCAGGATTGCTACAACCATTGCCGATACCCGAATGGAAGTGGGATAAGCTGGGCATGGATTTTATCACGGGATTACCTAGGACTCGTTCAGGCTATGACTCGATATGGGTTGTAGTCGATCGTTTGACGAAAGTAGCTCATTTCATCCCAGTGAAGACCACTTACACCAGTGCTAAGTTGGCAAAGATATACATAACCAGGATCGTATGTTTGCATGGAGTTCCGAGGACAATTGTCTCAGATAGAGGAACCCAGTTTACCTCAAAGTTCTGGAATCAGTTGCATGAAACTTTGGGAACCAGGCTAGAGTTCAGTACAACTTTTCACCCGCAGACGGATGGACAGACTAAGAGAGTCAATCAGATTCTGGAGGGCATGTTGAGAGCTTGTGCACTAGATTATGGATCTAGTTGGGACGTTAATTTGCCTTACGCAGAGTTCTCTTACAAAAACAGTTACCAAGCCATCTTAAAGATGGCCCCTTTCGAAGCATTGTACGGAAGGAGGTGCAGAACACCGTTGTTGTGGGATGAAGTTGGAGACCGACAGTTGTTTGGACCAGATTTGATTAAAGAGTCTGAAAAGAAGGTTAAACTGATTCGCGATAGACTCAAGGTAGCCCAGTCCAGGCAGAAGAGCTATGCGGATTTTAAACGCAAGGAGATAGTTTACGAAGTTGGGGAGTGTATCTTCGTGTATCACCACTTCGAGGAGTTAAGCACTTTGGAGTTAAGGGAAAGTTAGCACCACGTTTTGTGGGACCATACAAAGTTTTGAAACGTATGGGAGAAGTTGCTTACAAGTTGGAATTGCCCGAAGGATTGTCAGGAGTTCACGATGTGTTCCACGTTTCTCAGTTGAAGAAGTGCCACGCAGAGATGGTTGATATCCCTCTGAGAGATATAGTGCCACTGGAAGCGATACAGTTGGATAGCGATTTGACCTACGAGGAAAAGCTAGTCAAGATTCTTGATTTTGCCAGCCGAGTTACACGCAGCAAAGTTATCAAGTTTTGCAAGGTTCAGTGGAGCCACCATACTGAAGATGAAGCCACCTGGGAACGCGAGTAAGACTTATCGAAAAATCACCCTCACCTATTTTCTAGCCAACCCGAATCTCGAGGGCGAGATTCATCTTAAGGGGGGTAGGTTTGTAACATCCCAAATTTTCAATTTGAAATGTTATACATTAGATCATCATTGCATATCATATTTTATTGTATTTTGGCTTGATCCTAGAAATTCTACGCAACTCAAGGACCTACGGAGAGAGTTGGGGATTTCGTTATTTTCATATTTGAGTTTTTCTCGAATTTTGAAAAGAAGATCGTTTGATTTTAATTATTTTATCTTCGAATATTTATTTTATAAAAATAAAAGAGAGAGGATAAAATGACTTCCTCAAAATAAAGAAATATTGGAGATTTAATGTTAAAATCAAATATGAGTTTTATTCGGATTTTTATCGCTATTTTATTTGAATTAGGAAAAATATACGTTTTTCAAAATTGCATTAGAGTCCCATATAAATGTTCACCTTGTTCAGTAGATTTTTAGAGGACGGGGAAAATTTATTTCAAGATTTTTGAAGTCCGTTTAGTATTTCTTTTATTTGTTTTTCTTCGCGGAATAATTAAAAAAAAGTTACCGACCTACCAGGCCGTGTCCGCCTGGGACACCGATCCGGCCGGCCCTTTAATAGGCGAGGGGCCCGAGCCGCCAAACCCTAGCCAGCCCAGCTACGCACCCCATCGCCGTCGCCAACCCCGTCGCCGCCCACCGCCGCCCGAAGCCGCCTCGCCGCCGGAGCACGCCGCCGCCGCCTCGCCGCCCGACGCCGCCGCCCCGCCGGAGTACGCCGACGCAGCCTCGTCGCCCGCCGCCGCCGCCGCCATCCCGTTCCACGAGGTAGCCGCCGTTTTTTATAAAACCGAGAGGTTTTATTTCATAAACCCTAGATATGTTTTTTCAGATCTGGTTCGTTTTTTCGGTTTAGTTATTTAGCGAACGTTCGTCCGGACGTTCGTTTTAACGAACGGTGAAAACGTTCGTTCGTTAGTCTGTTCATCAGTTTTTCTTTTTCTCAGATTTTTCACGATTATTTTCGATCGCGATTTCTGATCCGATTTTCGTTTTAGTTTATCTTTTCGCTCGTTTATCGGAATCAGGCGATTCAAGCGCCTAGAGTTTCGTCTCGAAGCCCTCTTTCTGTTTAACCAACTTAAACAAGTTTTTTCCACTGTAAAATTTGACTTTAGTCCAGATTAGTAAACGAAGCTTGTTTCTTTCGCAGTTTGAGTTTCATTGTTTCGTTTGATTTGATTTTTTTTGCAAACCGAAGTTCTTAAGTTGAACTTTCTGGTTAGATCTTCTTATTTGAGTTTACTCGTGCCCCTTTCTTGATTGCTTATTGTATACTTGTTTGATTGCGATAGAGTACCCGGAGTGCGAAGCGTGCTACTACGAGTCTCTAGGTTTCACGGATCATCAGCAAGACAAGTAACACTTTGATCATACCTCTTTACTACCCATTTTTATTGCATTAGACCAATCCTCAAAAACTTGCATGGTTAGGATCTGAATAAATTGTGGGTTGGGAAGTAGATGAGGTAGAACCTATTCACCTGTTTATTATCAAACCCTTGGGAGTTACTTCTACGTTATGCTTATATTGTCATGCTATGCTCGTAGACGTGGATTGGGTTTGAGAGTATCCATGACAGATGTGAGTTGTTAATTAATGGTTAACTTAAGGTGGCAACTTTAATGCACATCTGGGTGGATTGAGGCACCTAGGGAACCCAGTGATTGCTTGTATTTTTGGAAATCTCGGGGTACCGTGTGATTCTCCTATGGCCAGGCTCAAAGGGATCATAAGATTATTCATGCTAGAAACTTCTGTGTGCAGCCACATGCCAATATGGGCTCTGACATAGTTGAGTAAGTTGTGGGAAATCTTTTCATGATGGACTAGCAGATGTAGGGGATTGTAGGTGTACAGGTCTATCTATCGGTTAAGGGGACCTCTTCGGAAAGACTGTGTCTCGGTCATCCGTTTCTCAAACATCATGTAGTGCGAGAAATCCAACGGAGGAGATCGAGTCTTGTGCGGAAAAGTGCACAAACCTCTGCAGAGTGTACAAACTAATCATGGTTAGCCGCGTCCCCGGTTATGGACATCTTGAGTATCTAGTTCTTGAATTATCATGTGAATCTCATCACTCTTAATATAATTTTGATTCAGTTATTAGTTACTTTTAATTGGGATCGAGAGGGGGTTTACCTTCTCAATGTTTTTCAACCAACTTTGTAGTTAAATAAAATATATTCCTTTGCAGTAGGGAAAAATTGGCTTTTCGCAAAACATTAACCATACAGCCTCCACCAGCCATATATGCATGTAGTGATAGCATTATTCTGTTCATTACTCTCTTGTGTTACATTGCCAGCATATTCCATGTGCTGACCCATTTCAGGCTGCAACGTATTATGTTGCAGACTTTTCAAACGACGAGTAAGGAGCCTTAGGTCGTGGTCTTTCACTCAGTGATGCCGTTGGAGTTGATGGACTCACTTTATCTTCCAAGTCTTCTGTTGTTATCGTATTAGATGACCTTAAGCCATATTTATTGTAATAAGTTCTCTTTTGAGACATTCGATGTAATAAATGTGTGATTGCTACTCTGTTATAAATCTTCAAATACTGTGCGTGTCAGCATTACCGATCCAGGGATGACACTGATGCACAAAGATCGGACTATTTAGGTCTGGTCGCTACACCTTTATAGGAGTAATACCCCAATAGTAAGAGGAAGAGCATCCCTTATCAAAGTGATCTCAACTCTTCTCAACTTGCCATGCACCTATATGAGCCTTGGAGATTAACCAGAGATTATTTCACCCGCAAAAAACCCAGAGATTATTGATTATATGGGCGTGAACCCATCTATAAACCAACATTCTTGAGTACAGTGAGCAAAGTGAGTAGACAAGACAAGTTCAACGCCCCTCTACATTCTACACTTTTGGTATGCATATTTTGGTCTGCTGTGGGTCCACTCCTTGTGTTAAAAAGACCCAAAAGTTCTGTTTTGGGGTTTTAGCTAGAGAAAAATTCACTCTACGTCACTAAATTTGAGCCGGGTGACACATTTGAACCACTACTTCAAAATACCCGAAATATGGTTCAAATACTTACGCTAGGGGTTCACTTTGATCCATGTATACGATTTTGTGTACGTATTTGCTGACTTGGCCGAGTCAGCGGCCGCCAGCTCGCTTTAACCGCCACCTGGTCGTGCCTTCGGTGAATACTAGTCCGTCCAGGTTTTTTTTTTGCAAAAACAGCATGACCATTAAACCAGCCCCGGTCCAACTCGGCGCCTCCTGCTCAACTCGGCGCCGCCCCCGGTCCTCCTTGTTCCGCCGCCTGGAGTGCAACAGAAGCAAGAAGGCAGCAGGCATCATAAATGGCACGCACGAGGCAGATACGCTCCTCCTCCCTCAGTCTTCCTCCTCTCTCTCTACCCGTGTCTGCGCCATTAAGGAACCCAGCGTCAGTCAGAGCTCCATCGGGTGACTAGCGGCCGGAGCCCGGACGGCCCTGCCTGCCATTACTCCCTCCAGTGCGCGCCTAGGTCGGCAAAGCAGGCTGTGCGAGCGAGCCATCACTGCGTTCCACTGCTGCTCGCTCCTCCTCCTTGGCGTCTTCCATTCCACCTAATGTGCTGTGCCTCTTGCTCACGGCCCCGCCTCCGCCTGCCAGAGGAAGCGTCGTCTCTCAGGACAGACACGCTCGCCCAGCCACGTCGTCGTCGTCCGCGAAATTCGATCTCCCACCCACCTCTCCATCTCCCACCTCACCGTCGCAAACCAAAGCGAACAACTGCTCGATTGCTTAGCAAGGCAGCCATGGGTTTCCTCCACCTGTTCGCCTCCCACGCGGTGTTCCTCTTCCTCTCCTCCTCGTTGGTGTTTCTTCATGGCACCGCCGCGGATCAGGAGGAGGCTCTGCGGACCTACATTGTCCAGCTGCACCCACGCGGATCTTCGAGCACGACTGGCACCTCGCCTTCATCGTCAAATCCTTGCCTTCCTCAGTGGAGCAAGATGCAAAGCGCCAGTGGAAGCCGTCGTCAAGGCTGTTGTACTCTTACCACACCGTGTTCGACGGCTTTGCGGCGCGGCTCACGGTCGGCGAAGCGGCAGCTCTGCGGGCGCTGCAGGGCGTCGCGTCGGTGCGCGAGGACCGCCGGGTCGAGCTGCACACCACGTACTCGTACCGGTTCCTCAGCCTTAACGTGTGCCCGACCGAGGCGTGGGCACGCGCGCGGTATGGCCGCGGTGTGGTCGTCGGGGTGCTCGACACTGGCGTGTGGCCGGAGAGCCCAAGCTTCGACGACCGCGGGATGCCGCCGGTGCCGGATCGGTGGCCGGGCGTGTGCTAGACCGGGGAGCGGTTCAACGCGACGAACTGCAACTAGAAGCTCGTCGGCGTGCGGTTCTACTCCAAGGCCACCGCGCCAACTACCCGACAGACCCGTCGGACGCCGCAGCGCGCGCGGGAGTACGCTTCGCCGCGGGACGCGCACGGGCACGGGACTAACATGGCGTCGACGGCCGTGGGGGCCGCCGTGGCCGGAGCCAGTGTTCTCGGCGCCGGGGCTGGGGAGGCGCGCGGCGTGGCTTCCGGCGCACACGTCGCCGCGTACAAGGTCTGCTGGTTCAACGGATGCTTCAGCTCCGATATCCTCGCCGGGATGCAAAAAAACCCCTTGGATGGACTAGTATTCACCGAAGGCACGACCAGGTGGCGGTCAAAGCGAGCTGGCGGCCAAGTCAGCAAATACGTATACAAAATCGTATACATGAACCAAAGTGAACCCCTAGCGCAACTATTTGGACCGTAGTTCGGGTATTTTGAAATAGTGGTACTAATGTGTCATCCGGCTCAAGTTTAGTGACCTAGAGTGAAATTTTTCTCTTTTAGCTATGTTTTTTTCATAGTAATATGTGTCTCATTTATATCATAAGGACCATGGTACAACTCACGCACATATCGACGTGGGAAAACTGAAAAGAAAGTCGAAAGATAGTCTTTGCACAAATGAACACTAGCTAAGAAGTAAAATTACAAAAAAGAATAAACAATCCTCCGAGCTTTACACCGACATTCGTCATCTGCCTCTGGCACCACCACAACGGTCATCAAAGAAAAAAAAAATGATAAATCACCTCCACGCCTAAGCTCGATGCGGCTCCATTACTGATATATAGTTTTGTAGACATCTAAGGTGGCTCGCCAAAAATGAGATTATTGCGTTGAACGAAGGGCAAAACCCCATACGGCTAAGACGTCCGCGAGCCGCCTTTTCTTTTCTTCGGAGGAAAGAAAAGCGAACCGTGTACACAGTCAAATCGTACGATTCTTTAGCTATATGTTTTGGTCGAGATGATCCTGGAGCTCCAAGGTCGTGTACATAACCTGAGCAAACTACGGTATGTGTAATAAGTTCAAAAAGAAAAGAAAAGAGACTACGGTATGTGTAAATTGCGGCAAAGATCGGCTGCTGTCGCCGAAGAGCAGGCCGCGGGACTGCCGCGTGTGTCTTGGCAGCGGGCGTGCGGCTGCGGCTGTACCGCTGGAATGCTGACGCTGATAGACGCACACAGGCAGCATCGGAGCAGCGGGTACCCGTAACCCTGGCTGACCTCATTCACAGCGGTCCACCTGCCCCTTTCCCCCTCCATGGCCGCCGCCGCCGCCTCTCGCGCCGCCGGCCGCCTCCTTTCCCCCCGTCTCCTCATCGCCTCGCGCCATCTCCAAGCAAGTACGCGCGCTCTCCCCCTCTTCTCATCGTATCCTAACTAATCTCCATTAGCGTCACCCTCACTCATGCGGGATTGCCTCCCATGCCCGGCGGCCCGCAGGTGCCTCGGAGGGATCGGCGAGGGATGCGTCCACGAGCTTCATCCACCCCGCCGCCGTCGTCCACCCCGACGCCGCCATCGGCCAGGTGAAGACTCCCGCCTGCGCTCCATACACGCACACGGCACACACACGCACTCACCGATCGCTCCCTCCCATCTCTCGCAGCTTTTGCTTCGGGGATGGCTGACTGAGTTTCTGGATACTCGTAGTGGTGCACGCATTACTTACTTCAGTATTACTCTCCGACCATCCCACCCATGGAGCCGGCGTGCCTGGGCTGTTGGATCTGGCCCATGCGGCACTCGTGTTTACCTGTGCCTTCTGAATTCAGTGCTCCATAATTACTTTCTGTTTCTGTGGAAATATGCTGCCCTCTGGGATCTTCAGGCTGTTGGCATGCATTCTCTAGTTTGGAGTTGTATGGTAGAAAATCAATGTTTTTTATGTGCTCTGAACTATTTTGTAGGGTGTCACAATAGGCCCATTTTGCACCGTGGGGGCTTCAGCGAGGATCGGTGATGCTTGTCAGTTACATACAGGGAGTCATGTCACGGGACACACCGAGCTAGGAGAAGGATGTGTTGTTCACACGTATGATGACATCTCTCCCTATTTTCTGTTCCGGCTTTTCTCTCTTTTGGTAATACATAAAGGCTTGCATTGTATGATTTGAAAATTCAAATTGGCATGAAACTAGAAATAGACGCGAGAAAGAACCTGTAAGTTTGTTCCAAGATAAAGTACAAGCAAAAGTAAGTTTAGGTTGCTGTGGCCATGACTTGAATAACATCACTAGGTGCTGGTGGAGGTCGGTACTGGACTACTGGTACTCTGGTTGTATATTGTTTCAGTAGGGATTCAGAAATACTTCACATCACATCTGCAAACTAAGCATAGCTTAGATGGTTAGGTTTCTTGTGGTGGAACCAGCCCACACCCAATCTCAAGACCTGCCGTCTCTCTGTACTGTTTTTCTCCAAAAGAAAGAGATGTACTTCACATCTCTTTTTAGGTTCTTGATCAGGGTTTATTAGTTTAGAAAAGGAATGTTCTCACCATATGAAGCACTTAGTTTTTTGTCAACAGTTACGCCATAGCCAGCAGCACTCAAGTCTGAAATTTGCAAAGTTCCAGGATAGTCCATGTTGCAAATTCGATGAATGTGAAAATATGACATATCACTATATCAGTAACATACTTTTACCCCTATTCATACTGTGGAATTTAGTTTCTGGCAGTGGTGCTATTCTTGGTGCAGATCTACCTGGACGAACAATTATTGGGGAAAATAATGTAATTGGGAACTATGCTGTGGTTGGTGTTAAGTGCCAAGATCTCAAATATAAGGTTAGCAGTAACTTGACTTTGGTGTAATGATGTCACATAGTGCAGTGTATGATTAGCGTTTCCCGTTCATGCAATCTTATTCAAGACAACTACTTTTGTGCTTATTGTTTGTCAATCATTTTTTTGCTGACACACAAACACTTACATTCAGAATGACGAGCATTTCATTTGGTTACTTGAAATCTTATGCTTTGTGCAGAACATTAACGCCCTTCTCCTCCTGTTCAGCCAGGAGATGAATGCTTTCTACGCATTGGTAACAACAATGAGATCAGAGAGTACTGCTCTATTCACCGATCTTCTAAACCTTGTGACTGCACGGTATTCAGATTCCCTATGATTCAAATATATTTGCTGAGCTCATTTCTCCCTTTTTACGAGCAAGCATTTTTTTATAGGTTATTGGTGACAATAATCTCATAATGGGGTCCTGCCATGTAGCACATGACTGCAAGATTGGCAGCAATAACATCTTTGCTAATAATACTCTATTTGGTGGCCATGTTATTGTTGAAGTGAGTAATCATTTTACTGTGATAACCTCCACATTTTCTTAGTCGAGAGCCCATTTCTGCATTGTTAAGATTTTATTGTTTCAGGACTGCACTCATACTGCTGGGGCTGTCGTTGTCCATCAATTTTGTCACATTGGATCATTCTCATTTCTAGGCGGAGGCTCTGTGGTATGTTTGGTCTGCAAAGTATAAATATTCATGTGCTTTAGGTGTTCCCTTGTATTGGAATAATTCTTATGGAAAGAGTTCATATCGAGGTCATGTGGTTTAGTTGTTGATCAGTCCTCTCTCCATTACCCACGGCCAAATTGTGCTAATAGATAATGCAAATAGTAAATAGAAAACGAGATATGCGAGCTAAAGTCAGAGAATCAGTGTACATGGTACACTTTACCTGATGTTGCTTTTCTAGGCACAGGTGCATGATCATACAAAATTATGAAGTACTCCCTCCGTTCCTAAATATAAGTCTTTTTAGACATTTCAAATGGACAACAACATATGGATGTATGTAGACATATTTTAGAGTGTAGATTCACTCATTTTATTCCGTATGTAGTCACTTGTTGGAATCTCTAGAAAGACTTATATTTGGGAACGGAGGGAGTATTATTTCTGCATGGAGGCACTCATGTCAAATGTCATTTAGCGTGATACAACCTCATCTATCTGCCAGCAGGGCCTAATCGCTGAGGTGGAAGTGGGGCTCTGTGGATTTCTGGATATTTGATTAGCTCATTGCTTAATTGGAATTGATGCACCTATTCTGCTTTATGTAGAGAGCAACCCTAATAATTAAACGGCCTTAGAACTGTTGTTACCACCACCTTTAAGTTGTAAGCAATTCACAATGTTTAAACTTTGAATATTTTGTCTGTTGATTATGGATTCATTCATTTCTCTTTAAATCAGGTTGCACAAGATGTTCCAAGATACACGATGGTTGCAGGTGATAGAGCAGAGCTTCGTGGTCTGAATCTTGAAGGTCTCAGGCGCAACGGTTTCTCAGACCAAGAGGTTTGCTCATATTACTAAAATTTAGAGCCCTTATTGATATCACCTGCAGTGCTTGTCTTTCGTCGTTTGATACTTGAATCAAAGAGAGTACCTAGAATAGTACTAGTCACTTCTCATCTCCCATTTACTGATATGGGTAAGTGTATAGACATATGATGCCATTTATTGCGAATTCACAGTAAACTATTTCAATGCGTTACTGGGAGGATATTTTTTGTGACATATGCATCATCTGATAATTTCACCCATTAAAACTAGTCATAGATTTTGCTAGTAGTCACGAAGAATTATGATGTGAAAATCATCATTACTAGTACGTCTGTTCTTGAATACTTAGCATATTTACAAGGTCACACATACTAAGCAATCACAATTTAGGTATACATGGTTAGAATGTCCTTCCATAATAATATTTCTAAATAGGAGCAATGAGGCAATGCAAGCAGAGGGCCATGAGTAGAGTTGTATAGGTCATTAGGCCATACATGCATTAGGAAGCGGAGACTATCATGTATTTCTCTACACAGAAATCTTAGTCAAAAGTGCCAAGCATTCATAAACAAAGGGTGTAGGATTTATTTTTTAAACTACCACCATAAGCATGAACTGTCGTTACTTTCTGCACCATTTTCTTAAGGACTCCTGGAGGGTTTGATTTTAGTTCCTAAACACTACTAGCTAAATGTTTGCACTCAAGTAAATTATCTTTCTCTCATAAGATTGTTATGGATTCTTCATAACATCAAAGGTACGGAGCCTAAGGAAAGCATATAGGAAAGTATTTATGCCAGCCAGTAGTTCCCAGAGTAACTTTGAAGACCGACTCGCTGAACTGGTAAGCACGGTTGTTCTTTTTTTCTGTGTTACTTGCATAGTTGCATTTTCTTTCTTCCGTGCATTTATACCATTCCATAATAACAGGAACGGGAAATTGAGCTATTGGAATCTCCCTCTGTATCCTATATGGTGGAATCTATTCGCACCTCATTTGACCAAGGACGTCGTGGAATTTGCAAATTCAGAAGTTGGAACATCTCATAAGTTGTAAGTTACCAAGCTCATCTGTGCACTGATTGAGTTGCAGGATAGCATCGTTGGGAATATATGAGCTCATTTTATTTCTAGATCTACCAAAGAGATAAGCCAAATCCCTATTAAGCAGAGACTTTTCCAGGAAGGTGGATCACAATTCACAGTGAGCATATTGAAAATGCCCCAGAAGTTGTTTTCTGGCATCACTATATTTCTGGGATCTATATTTGCTGGCTATTATATTGATTTTAGTTTGTTATTTCTGTGCCAATGTTGATTGTATTATCTGCTTTATTGTAAGGCCTAAACTGACTCTATGGAATGCTCAGTTTCAATTCTCGTTGTTCTTCTATACCCGATGCATGGATACACCTTACAGACAGCGAGTGACCTAGTGCCAGTCAATCCAGATGAAACCTGGGTTGTGGACAAGATGATTGTCGCACCGATTATAGGGAAGTTTTTTGTAATACCTATACTAGTTTTCTTGCCTCCTGGATGTACAATCCTTGTACTATAGCTCATAGTTGTAAGCTACAATTCGACATGGCCTTTATTTTGTTCAGAGATGTCTTTGGATCTCAGGCTCGAAGCTGTAAGATCTGGATGCCGTTATTGTGGAGATGCACATAGTCACTGTTTGTATCTGCTGTGAGTTTGTGATTCGGCCTTCTGCACTCGAGTAGTTCACGCTAGTTTTGAAACAAATTCGAACGACCGTCAGAAAGATTCAACCATGTCCATGGTGGAAGGAGTTCAAGTCTTCCAGGGCATGTATGTGTAAGGCAGCCAATGAAGGAATCATTCCCATGCAATCCACCTAGTAATCCAACAAGGGTGCCCGAGAAATCCGTCTGAAGGCTCAGAGCATCGTTAGTAGTTTGTGTTATTCTGTAAGTATACAACTATTCATATAATTAACCAACAACCTATCATATACTCCCCTGTTCCGAATTACTTGTCTTAGATTTGTCTAGATACGGAGGTATCTAGCACTAAAATGAGTCTAGATACATCCATATCTAGACAAATCCAAGACAAGTAATTCGGAACGGAGGGAGTACAACTCTAATGAAACGTGTCTAAATTGTTCGGTAGGAGGTGAGGGAAGCTATAAGTTTGCTCTCCTTTTGCATCTTGAGACTTCGGCCAGGATTATTAGCTTCTCTACTCTTTCTCTCTTTATTTATTTTCTTGCCATATCATTATGTGTCTTATGTGGCTAATTTACTACTAACAACTAGTATTATTATCGAAGTTCAAACAAAAAACTAGTATTATTATGTATAAATGTTGAAGATGCCCCTCTTAAGCCGAAGGGAACAAAGTGTGTAGCATCTTCCGGAACCCTACAATACAAAATGCGATACTTCGAAGGCGATTCTGCGTGGATCGGTGCATGTGAATTCTGGAAAAAGGACAACAAATATGTAACTTTTAATATAAATCGGTTATTTGTTAACAACAGTTGCTGTGGTGTAGTGGTTATCACGTCAGTCTTACACACTGAAGGTCTCCAGTTCGATCCTGGGCAGCAACAAATTTTGGCTCTTTTTTTATCAACGTATCCCTATTTTTCTCGATCATGGGCGGCAACATTTTCTCCCCTTCTTTTATATCAACGTATCCCTATTTTGTATACTTGGAAAAGAGGCCATTTTTCTCCAATCCAACGAAGCTCATTCCGTACTCCCATGTTCTAAGTTAAATTTGAATCACTCATAGAATACCAAAGAAATAAACCATTGCAACATATAGCATCTTTGTTGTCATCTTTGGATGGCGTGGAGGGATGAGTGAAGCTGTGGTACACGCACTTAGATTCTAGGCATTATAAAAAAGCAATATCCTTTGGTTGGTTATAGAATATTTTGTAGGCAATTGATCACCTGACCAAGTCGTTAAACATTCACACTGACGCACATGAAAATGACCATCTATTTGTCTTCCTTATCTTAGTTCACCAAACAGTTCAGTCTATGTTAACATTCGGGAATCTTTGTAACTTATTCTTCCGTGCTTCTTAGCAACCATATTTTACTTGATATATGTTACTTAACTTCCACTGAGTGATAGCCCTCTACACATATTCTAATTTTTGATAGTGAGTGACTGAGTATAGCAGTTCTGCAATGCAGCTCAAAAAAAGAAAAACAGTTCTGCAATGACCTTTATCACAGTTACATACTCCCACTGTAAACTGTATAACAGTTTTGTAATGACCTGTACAGGCATGCGCCTCTTGGTCCTGGGTGATCTTTGGCTCAACCATAGCACACATAGATAATAGGGAGATAATATCCTACTTTTTACGAACTTTGTGAGCTTTGACCCATTTGTGAACCACATTATCAAGTTACCGAAACCATCAAACCAAACATAGTACAGCAAGTTTTTTTTTATAAACTCTCCTCAACCATAGCACACATAGATAATAGGGAGATAATATCCTACTTTTTACGAACTTTGTGAGCTTTGACCCATTTGTGAACCACATTATCAAGTTACCGAAACCATCAAACCAAACATAGTACAGCAAGTTTTTTTTTATAAACTCTCCTCTGTGCCTGTGCATGCTACCTTAATGTTCACCCGAGTAAATGCGAGAACACATATTAACAAGTAATCCCTTTGTTTATAAATATAAAATGTTTTGGATATTTCAATATGGACTACATACAGACTAAAATGAGTGAAAAATAACAGTATATACATCTGATTCTGAAAAAAAGTTAGAACATCTTACATTTATAAATGGAGGGAGTAGCAAATAGAAGGTAAACAACAAGACATAATGACCTTATCTCATAGCCAAAGATGCTTAAGTAAACAATTCTACATCTATAAAGAACTACATTTATATATATTCTCTTCTTGCTCATTAATGAAATGCAAGTGGCTTGTATGAAACTCAATGGTGATCCATAATGCTGAATAACCATACTTGTTCAGTTTTTTTTTGCAAGGACCATACTTCTTCAATTGTTAATACAAGTCCACACAAACCTCAAGTCTGGTGAAGTGCTTGCTAAGTGCTAACGTAGACCATGTTGTTTTTGTGCACCCGGGATCACATACTCTCTATTTCTTAGAATGAAGTAAGATTCAAAGCCAACCTTGCCTAGTTTCTTCGTAGCTCTCCGTCGGAGTTGGAGTTGCGTTGTATTCTTGTGGGTGGATGGCGTTCCGCCTTGTGAGTGTAGGGTCGTTGTGCAGCTTTTAGGCTGATGTTTTTCTTTTTCTTTGATCTTCGGATCTTCACTATGTCGTTCTTCCGTTGCTTTCTGCTAAATCTGAATCAAGCCAACAATTTTGCTGGATTTTTCAAAAAAGAAAGTAACATTCAAAGGATGAGACTATAAAAATAGAAAGTTCAAAACAAACCTGTCATGTAGATAGCAGTGCGTAGAATTGTTGATTTGTAGTCTGTATGCAAAAAAAAACCTAGAATCGGAGCTAGAAAATAAATTATTTTAGGCCTTTTTTTAAGAAAAGGACCTTGAGTTTTTTTCACAACAACATAATAAGGTGATTTTTTTCAAGAAATTTGGAACTTGAACATAATAACGAGTCATCTAATGCGCTTTTTTTTGGAATTGTTGAAAGAGTGAAAAGTATTTTTTTCTGAAAAGGGAGCAAGCGCTCCCCAATTCACTTAGACACTAGTTGCAAAGGAACACATGACCTCATGA
Source organism: Triticum dicoccoides (assembly GCF_002162155.2). Lineage (NCBI taxonomy): Eukaryota > Viridiplantae > Streptophyta > Magnoliopsida > Poales > Poaceae > Triticum > Triticum dicoccoides. The sequence continues at coordinate 525,167,706 of NC_041384.1, read as the reverse complement.
GTTTCTAGCCAGGTGTGAGCCCTGTGTTCGCTCGTTGGCAGTGGCGATAGCGATTCCCTTTGCTTAACCAACTTTGTGTTGAAATATATAGTCTCTCTCTCTCTCTCTCTCTCTCTCTCTCAACTTAAGCATTGTCTGAATGAATCAGTGCTTGCAGTACAATATGATATTAGCTAGAACCAATATGTGTCGAATTCAAAGCCATGCAATTAGCTCAACACTACTATTTTTTCCAGGGAGAATATTTAGCTAGTTGTGATATGATTATTAACTTCCATGGTTTTTTTATCCATTGGATGTGATTAAGACGGTTGATGTGTTATATATGGGAAGCTAACCTTCAACTTTTATTGAAACTCGTGTACTCCCTCTTTTTTTTTTGCAGAAAATAACTTGCATTACTCAACCACAAGGATTACAATCAATGGTGCATCTGCCCTCAACATCTTCAGGACTAGAGCTTAATCAAACAGCTATACGACCATTATGTCTAGCATAATTTGCTAGGACATGACTAATAACGTTTTTTTTTTTGCGAATGGATGACTAATAGCGTTTTGGTTATGACTAATATGAGTAATACAAGTTTTGATGGAACTTCAGTAGCATCTTGATTTCCTCTATCAGTCATATGTGCAAAGAGATCACGAGACATCTTTTCACATACTCTTTCTGTTTTTATTTACTCAACATATTAACTTTGTCTTCGGTCAAACTTTATAAACTCTAACAAATTTTAATTTTTATTAGCTTCTACAATACCAAATGAATACTATTAGATCAATCATTGTATTGTGTGTGTGTGTGTGTGTGTGTGTGTGCCTATATATATTTGTTATTGTAAATGCCTGTACTGTTTTCTATAAACTCGATCACTTTATAAAGTTTGACTTGGAGCAAGGCTAATATGCAGAGTCAAAAGGATAAATGGAGTAACAACCTAGCTAGGTATAGTGTTATGCTCAACATAGTGGGATAATCCTGACAGACTTATTAGAATGGACGAAAGTGCACAGTTTACAACATTATACATGAATAGGTAATTATTATTTTTGTGAGGAAAGTGGGTTATTTGAAGCTCTTCCTTAAGACAATGGTTTTGTGATAATTTAGATTATGTAGTTTTGTATATTTTAATCAACTATAATACGACGTAATTAAGAACGACACAATCTGTGCTGCTATAAATTATGCAACTCTGCAATTGTGCACCGAGGATGTATGTGTGATGCTACATTTGTGTCACGATCATTCAACTAACTTGGTGTCATTTTATTTTCGAAACAGACTTTCACCCAACTTAATATATATAACCCATACATGCATAAACAAGTCATTTTGACTAAGGATAACCTGGCAAAACGCAACTGGGTGGGCTCTTCTAGGTGTAGCTTTTGCGATCATAACGAAAACATCAAACACCTCTTTCTCGATTGTCCGTTGGCTAAGATTCTGTGGCGGTCGATTCATATTGCGTTTACTATTAATCAGCCCACCTCTATCAACATGTTATTTAGAACATGGCTTGATGGGGTCGATTCCGATACTGCAAGACATATTCGTGTTGGCGTTTGTGCTTTATTTTGGGCAGTATGGAACTGCAGAAATGATTTAGTCTTTAACAGATCAACAAACATTCACTTTTTGCAGGTTATCTTCAAGGCCACGACGTTCATCCGTATGTGGTCGCTACTCACTCCGACGGAGGCCAGGGAGCGTTTGGTTACTGCGTCTACCCGATGGGAGATGGTAGCTCCGGATATTTTCAACCGGTTTAGATGACGGTCATGTAATAGGATAGGCATGTAGTACTCCTATTGTATTTGCCAGCTGGTTGTGGCTTTGGTTTTTAGCTCTTTTGAGCTTTTGTTTATTTTCGCACCACGTTACTTGGAGACTTTGTTACTGAATTATCCTTTTAATAATATGAGCCGTATGCATTTTTCTGATGCAGAGACTGGGGTAACCCCCTTTTTTTAAAAAAAAAAACATCATCCAAGCGAGTGGAACGGGTGATACTAACCCAACACCAAGCATGAAAATAGGATAGCCACATCTAACAAGATACAACCATGACTACTAAACAAGAGCGGAGCCGTGCCGTCTTAAGAAACCACCAGACACTATGGTACCGAACACATCAAACCATTTCCGGAAAAGGCAGACATGTACGTTGAGACTGCCCCCTCTCTCTGGGCCTTGGAGCGTCGCTCCTGTTTCAAGTATGCTGAGATGCTTATCTTCTTGAGCCATGTACAGGACAACCTATTTTGAGCCATCCTGATCTTGGATAATACATTTTTCCCATAGTGTCCTGATAACTAGTATCCTAAGGTCGACGGGCATAAGCTAAAGAACTGCTAATAGTACAAGACTGCTAGTAGTACAAAGGTACAAGGTGCACCGTACATACCAGGTTTTAGAGCTTTGACCCGGTACGTGCTTTGGTCATGCGGATTTTGACAGAAAATAGTAATGTACTCCCTCCGTCCCGAAATACTTGTCATCAAAATGGATAAAAAAAGATGTATCTAGATGTATTTTAGTTCTACATACATCCTTTTTTGTTCATTTTGATGACAAGTATTTTCGGACGGAGGGAGTACTAATCACGACAATTCTACCCCATAGATTCTCTTATCTATCGAAAACTAACAGATTATGTGTCAGTCCTTTTCTCGAAAAGGACAAGGAAATGTATGGTATGTTTATGTCAGCTACAACATATACACATGCTAGAGAACTAACTTATGATTGGATTCTTTGGTGTGACCTTGATATTACCCTGCCAAGCCTACCGGGCAGTTATTCCATCGCAAACATGCAACAATGGACTAAATAAACCAATCATACAGGAAAAGCTTCTTGCTGCTCTAAATGTCAAAAGCTTTCGTGTGTTCTTGACATTTGGTTCTCTCAAGTACTCCAGTCCAAACACATTCACCATGATCGCGACAAATCTCACCATTGTGTCAATGGTCTTGACATACTCATTAATGATATTTGCGACCGTGCCATATGCAAGCATCCTTACAACATCAATGCATTTCCAGAGAGGAGAGAACGGTAGTGCTCCGGTGCAGTCTTTTCTCAATGTGATGTAAGGATCATATCCCTTTTCACCTTCCATTATACACAACACAAATGCTTGCACATCTGGTAGCGACGCCGAAAGAAGCCCTCATGATATACCCAGTTGGCTTTGAAGTAGTCATTGCAGATATCCTACGACCCTTTATCCAATTTAGAGTAATAGTTATCCTACCGGCGTCGAATCCCTGAAGTTGAGAACATGCTCATCTTCCTTCTCATTGCTTTGAGGATGCTCATCATCGTCATCAAGTCATCATCGTCGTCACTGACTGATCGAAGAAATCCTTTTAAATAAACTCAACATCACTTGGTTAAACAAACTCATGATCAGACAAATCGAACGTCAAAAAAATAATTTAGACATTTAGTTGAACGTGTGGCAGGCGAGGTGTATTTTGGGCATACTAGGATGTAACGGGGTGGCATTTGGGGCAATGGTGGTGTCTAGGGGCGGTGCTCCACGTCAGGGTCGGACTAGGGACAATGTCGGTGTACGGAGGCGGAGCTCCGACTGGGGGCAGAACGAGGATGGTGTGACAAGGACACGAACATAACTCGAAGAGGAGGGAAATAGTAGGTTGGGGAGAGGGAGTGGGTGTTATTTGGGAGGAAAGAGCAGGTTGGGGAGAGGGAGTGGGTGTTATTTGGGAGGAATTGGGGTGGGGCCGGACTCCCGCGCCAACGTGACAAACATGTCCGTACGACCCCATTTCCACCCTACGCATGGGCTGGGTTTGGGGCGGACCGGATATCCCGGACAGATGAGGAGGCATTAGGAGGCTGTTGGGGGTGTACTTTTTGGTTGGACAGTGTCCGGGTTGTCCGCCCGGACACATGGAAAGGGAGATGGAGGAGATGCTTTTTATGAAGGTGATTGTACTCCTTGTTCATTTGGGATCAAATCCATATTGACACACTCTTTGTCCCATAAACCGGAATCGGTACTCCCTCCTTCCCAACAATTAAGGCAATTTAGATATTGATTTTCACTTATAATATGTCTATAAAATTACTTATAAAATGGCATAAAAGTATTGTGCAATATAAATACAAGATAACACTAATATATGTAAAACCCATCTATTTTGGTATAAGTAGTAGTCAAAGTCCAGCGTCAAAGACCTTGAAAATCAAGTGTGTTTTACATAGTCGTGCATCGAAGACTGTAAAAAGACAAGTGTGCCTTACGTTTTGGGAAGAAGGGGCACTACATGACACACCTATTAACACCCCTCATTGCAATGATTGAGCCCTAAACATGCGGCATGACTATTACACACGGTGGCCCAAGTCAGCCCGTGTGTGAAGTGCTAGATGAACAAATTCTTTTGTGATGTGTAGCATATGGCCCATGCCGTTTGCGATGTGAGATATCATATCACAAATGATATTTTTATGACGTCGGTTGCGATGCACCCGGGCATTATATAATCCCAATTCGCCTTCGAAACCTTAAAGTTGTCACTCTTTCCTCACATCTCTCCCCATGTAAATAAAAGAAACAACATCTCTCTCTCTCTCTCTCATCCATCATACTAATATAGATTGTAATCTATTTATAAAAAAATACATGAGTAGCACAATATGCATCTCTCTTTCCTCCAAGATTACCATCTTTTATTGTCCTCTCTTGTCGTGCTAATCCTGCAATATCAATTTGATGATTTATCAGCTAGATAAATCATGGATGTC
>NC_041384.1:525150706-525162741 GCF_002162155.2 Triticum dicoccoides | reverse complement strand
CCCAGCCATACACATAGCTCCGCCAGTTGATGTCATGATATGTATAAAACTGTTTTATTATTATAATCATCTTGCTCTTGCACTACATATGGTTCAGTTCCATACGATGTCTAGGGGAAACACCATAAAATCCTTGTAGGTGTTATGCTTTCACCTCATGCTTGTGTTGCATCAGCAAAGGCATTGTGGTGCATGCATAACATCAGAGGGTTGTCTGATGTTTGTCCCTAGTCTTGTTTGTAACCAAGTCATATGTTGACATTTACGATTTCAGAGCTAGTCAGTTAAAGGAAGTGATTGAAAAATTGAGTCGGGCTTATTAAATTCAATTGTTCTTTTCAAACAGATAGCTGTTGTGAGTGGTACTGCACAAAAACTTACTTACATGTATGATATGTCATGATAGATATTTTGCCATATGCGGAGCATCAGTTTTAACCAAGAAAAAAAACCATTGTGTTTTCCCCCGTTGTCCATCATTTATGCAAATTCACCGTGCTCGCTACTTCAGGTTGCTAAACTTGACACAAAATTAAAAGACCTAAGGTGTTATATGCTATTAGCACCGAGTTGATTTTTTTCTTCATTTTTTTGCAAACATGGAGATTGATTTTTACCGCGTTGCTAACTTGCTGTTGTGATATTTTAGTTTACTGCTATGTCGTACCACTCTTTAGTGGTTTCAAAAGACAAAAATACCTAATCAACTATTGAATGAATAAAGTCCTAACTTATTTGTGTGCTAAAACCTCAACTTGCTATTGCATCACTAGTGCGACAAGTGAGGATAGTAAAAGATAGTGATATGTTTCTTATCAAACTCTGATGGGGAGAGCAAGGATTTTTTAAAGTATATACAAGGTGAGCGGGAGGAAATAAAGAGAGAGATAGTGCACAAATTAATTATAAACTTTTAATACGTAAAAATATATAAGAATCATCACTGGACCATAACTATTAATAAAACATACGCAACAAATAGAAGCATCTTCATTATCTCATTGAGAATTGATGACAAAGAATAACTTGAGTTCATTTCAACTACTAACTATTGAAAAACAGTAACATTAGTTCAACTTTGATGAGAACAAGAGGATCCCATAGGGTAGTAACTTGCCCTTCCAAGCTTTTTCTCAAAATGGGACTAAGTGCCTTTCTATTCTTCGTTGAAATGCCAAGGTAGCAAAAAAAAGTGAGCCAGTCTCACAACCAAAAAGTTATTTGTAAGGGTCTTGTCTTCTTTGGGTTACTAAAGCAGAAGATAATTAGCTTCATATCAATTGCCCTTTACATGTTATGCTCCATAAAAACAATACTGTCGTTCGTATATTGTAATACAGATACACCACAATCCATCAAATGTGGTATAAGATCACCGACCTGACCATCCTCTTTGGCTCTCACTGTAAGCACTATCACCATATCAGCAATGATGTCGAAAAGGATTGGCGATAAAGGATCACCGGAAAATATCCCTTCATTGCATGGAATAGCTAGTGACTAATATCATTATTAATGTTAACACCAACGTTGCCATTATGTTTGAATGATACCATTTGGGCGCAAAACCTTTCATGCTCATGACCTGTTTAAGAGGAGTCCCCTTGTTATAGGTATTAAAAAATGCACCTTTAATATAACTCCATCAAGTTTCTTGGTATATAACTCATGGACGCTCTCATTCAAGATGATCACTCCTTCTAGGATGTGCCGCAGCATAAAAGCGGTTTAGGTTGGCCTCACCACTTTGTTCGCAATTGATGTAGTGCGATTAGTGCCTAGGTTGGCGGTCGTGGGAAACCAGCAACATCAGTTACATCTAAGTACGATCCATAGACAATCTTTTGAAGCGGAACTAATGAAGTAAGTCAAAATCGGCTAAAACGAAATAGATTATCGTCTGGTAGTTGCCAAGTTATCATCAAGCTAGGTTTTCTAAGTATATACATATATTTTTGATGGAAATGGGTTTTCTAGGTATATGGCCAATGCAAGTGCCCATGGAGTATGGACATTGTCGTCCAACCAAGCATATATGTTGAGCCTGTTTTGAGCATCTAGACAAGAACTGTCGCTTATTGAACTTCCATACATAATGTTGCAGGCATCATACAAAATTTAAACCCACGGTTATCTTGGTATTTTGTTTTTGTAAGGAACGGTTATGTATATATGCAAGTTGTGGCACGGAACAACGCCTTATGAGTTAATCCTAAAAAAAGAAAGCTAGTACTTATGAGTTAATCTGACCGGTAGTGGTTGAACTCTTCTGGATGAGACTATATATGCTGGGTCAACTTGCTCAGTGCAGCAGGGCCGTTGCTCCTCTAGCTATATAACCCCTTCCTAACCGTCGGGAGGATTAGACGACGGGAATGTCAGCAATCCCGCTTCTTCCCACACCTGCATTCTGCCTCATCCGGCGGCCTGACTGATCAATGGGGAGGTCTCCCTGCTGCGACAAGGCGAGCGTGAAGCGAGGGCCGTGGTCGCGGGAGGAGGACGCCGTCCTCAGGAACTTCGTCCAGAGGTTCGCCAATGCCGGCAACTGGATCACGCTGCCACAGAAAGCAGGTACCGTATACGTGTTACGTGCTACGGCTGGCCGCCGGCGTATATACTTCATCCGAGACGAAAGGAAGAACGCGCGGGCCGGAGCTAGGAAATCTTTCGCCGGCCGTACGTACTTAGGTTTATTTTTGCCTTGACCTACTACGTACGTACGTGCCTTGAGGGAGGATGGTGGTAACAAAAAAACAGTGGTCAAAAGAAACTCGTGTGAGCTAGGTTCGTCGGCTAGCAGTGGAATGCATGTGTGAGTTGCGAAGTCTCTGTCTAGCAAGGCTGGTTGGTTGACAATTGACACAGTTTACGTAGTTAGTTTACGCAAGCTTATCATCGCTGCTTAACTAATTTTCCGTAATTAATTTACTCACCTAGCCAGGACTCCAGTTCGCGTGTGGCACACGTCAGAGTGTTTGTCCTTCTCTATAGCTAGTTCTGTTTCTAATTTGCATATGCATCATCAGGGCTTAACCGCTGTGGCAAGAGCTGCCGGCTCCGGTGGCTCAACTACCTCCGCCCCGCGCTCCGGCACGGCGGCTTCACCGAGGAGGAGGACAGCCTCATATTGTCCCTCTATGGCGACATCGGAAGCAGGTATATATGGAGTGGATACATGACTAGCTATAGCTCTTTGTTCAACATACGTTTGACAGCTGAATTAATGAACCTCTGTGCATGGTTTGGTTTGTACTGACCCAGGTGGTCGGTGATCGCGGCCAAGCTGCCCGGCCGAACAGACAACGACGTCAAGAACCACTGGAACACCAAGCTCAAGAAGAGGTACTACTCGCTGACCGCGGCGCCATCAACTCCTCCTACAGGCGGCGACGCCATCGCGGCTGCCGACAGCCCTCACGGGGCCGACCGATCGTCCCTCCCCCCTCCTCCTCCCTCCCTGGTGAATCTCGACGCGGCCCTCGCCACGGCCGACGACGGCGGAGAGCTCACGCGCGAATCGGAGCAGCTTTACGCCGAGCTCATGGGGCTCATCGAGCCGCAGTCCACGACCCGTGAATCCACCGGGGAGGTGATGTCGTCGCCGTCGTCATTTGGAACAAGTCCGGCCGCCAGTAGTTTTGCAGCTGGGAGCAGCGCTACGTGGCCAGTGGACGTGCATGACACAATACTCTGGCCGGAGTCTAGCGGGAACGGCATGGTTGAATTTGATGATCCTTGCGTTGCTCACATTTTCGGTCCGCCGTCCACGCCCGACTCTTTCCTAGATTTGTTGGCCTCATCTTACGACGAGGTCATAGCGACGCAAGAGTTGCTGTACCTAGGAACGAATTGGTCTGAAGATCTGAATTAGCGTGGTAACTTTTGTGTATATATTTAGATCTACTGTTTCTAAGTTATACCCCATCCAGTCATTTTTAGTCTGCATATAAGTTTTGTCCGAAGGTAAAATATCTCTACGTTAACCAAACTTGTAGAAAAATTATCAACATTCTCAATGTCAAATCAATATTGTTAGATTCATTATGAAATGTAGTTTCATACTATATATATTGGATGTGGCTAGAGAGCGCCGCTGTGCTCGTTTGTTGTTTGAAGCGCACTGCCGTATATAGTAAGTGCATGTCCTTGTGAATAGTTGTCTACGCTAGAATAGGAAATTATTTCGCCACATCCGGTAGCGCACATGGCTGCCAATTGAATCAGCCTACATCATATCCCCACGTGCATCTATTTGGAGTTTTCAAAAGTTGTAAAACCCATAACTTTTGATTCAAGCATCAAAATCCAGTTCCATTTTTACTGTCAGGTTTCTGACGATGAGTTTTTCAAAATTAGATCCCATATGAGTAGGTTTCGTCAAACTTTTTTTCGAGGCAACTTTGTATGCAATTGAGGCAAGTCTAGTGCTATAGGGAAGCAACTTTTTCTTTTTAGCCTAGTTGGATTGACTATTAGGTTGGTTTGTGTAAAAAAAGAAAAAATCATACAAAACATAAGGCATCTTTAGTGCTATATACAAAGCAACTTCATTGCACTATGTGTATCTATGAGTTTTGCTAACATTATCCCAACTTGCCTATCATGATCGTTGTTGATGCTTAGTTGCCTACTATTGATGTTCAATTGCCTATAAATGCTATAAGTTACCTATATTGATGCCTAGTTGCCTCCTATTGGTAATTAGTTGCCTACAATTGCTTCTCAATTGCCTAACTTTGCAAAAATAGTTGTCTACAATATTATGAAGTTTTTTATCATTGTTTTTCTAAGTTACCTGCAAAACACTCTGAAGTGGCCAAGATGTGACATCATGTTGTCTACCATAACTAGCGATAGCAGACACAAGAACATCATCGGTAGACGACATTATAGTATTATACGCAATTTAGAAACAACGACGACATACGAGCATGAACAATATGCAACTTACAAGTACCAACAATGAAGTTAGGAGAATGTTAGACATAATTAACTAGGACATAAAGTGTACCGAAGTTGCCTACTTTAAGCAAAGTTTCCTCTTGTCGAAGGAAAGTTGCTTATGAAGGTGATGTGATATTATCTACCTCTGTTTCAAAGTTGGTAAGTATTATTAGCTAGTTGCTTATTGTTGCTAATTAGTTATTTTTAGGAGTGAAGTTGCTTCTTTTTAGCACTAAAGTTGCCTCATCTAGCATCAAAGTTGCTTTTGAAAAAAAATCAAAGAAACATACCCATATAGGATTTAGTTTACAAGAGCTCGTCACGACCTAGCTAGCCAACTCATGTGTGTTTTCCATCATTATATCTGAAGATTTCAATGATTTTCGCAGGCTACTCGACCGAAAATTAAGAACACATATGTTTGTGGGTGTGGGAGTCCTGGATTGGGGGGTCTCCGGACAGCCGGACTGTATCCATTGGCCGGACTGTTAGACTATGAAGATACAAGATTGAATACTTTGTCTCGTGTCCGGATGGGACTCTACTTGGCGTGGAAGGCAAGCTAGGCAATACGGATATGTGTATCTCCTCCTTTGTAACCGACCTTGTGTAACCCTAACCCTCTCCGGTGTCTATATAAACCGAAGGGTTTTAGTCCGTAGGACACAACAACTACAACATACAATCATACCATAGGCTAGCTTCTAGGGTTTAGCCTCTCTGATCTCGTGGTAGATCTACTCTTGTACTACCCATATCATCAATATTAATCAAGCAGGACGTAGGGTTTTACCTTCATCAAGAGGGCCCAAACCTGGGTAAAATATTGTGTCCCCTGCCTCCTATTACCATCTGCCTTAGACGCACAGTTCGGGACCCCCTACCCGAGATCCGCCGGTTTTGACACCGACATTGGTGCTTTCATTGAGAGTTCCTCTGTGTCGTCGCCATCAGGCTTGATGGCTCCTACTATCATCGATAGCGATGCAGTCCAGGGTGAGACTTTTCTCCCCGGACAGATCTTCGTATTCGGCAGCTTTGCACTGCGGGCCAATTCACTTGGCCATCCGGAGCAGATTGAAAGTTACGCCCCTGGCCACCAGGTCAGGTTTGGAAGTTTAAACTACACGGCTAATATCCGTGGAGACTTGATCTTCGACGGATTCGAGCCTCTGCCTTATGCGTCACACAGTCCCGATAAGTACGATTTAGCTCTACCATCAGACGGTGTTGAGGAGATCGCACAGGCAGCCGCTCCGACCCTCAATTCGGAGCTAGTTGCGCCGTCCACGGACGGGTGGATAGACCCCGCCACGGAGGCCTTACCCTCAGCGGCGATTGAGCCAAACATCGACCTTACCTTGCACGAGAGTCGTGTTGTTAAACTACCGGATCCTTCTCCGGCCACGGACTCCGAACCGCCAGCGCCCGTTCCTATCGAATCCGATTGGGCGCCGATCATGGAGTTTACCCCCGCGGATATTTTTCAGCACTCGCCCTTCGGTGACATACTGAACTCATTAAGGTCTCTCTCCTTGTCAGGAGGATCCTGGCCGAACTATGTCTGGCAGGACTGGGATGCGGACGACGAAGAAATTCACGGCCCACCCACCACCCACTTAATAGCCACTGTCGATGACCTAACCGACATGCTCGACTTCGGCTCCGAAGACATCGACGGTATGGATGACGATGCGGGAGACGAAGAGGAACCACTGCCCACAGGGCGCTGGACAGCCACTTCACCACACGACGTATACATGGTGGACACACCAAAGGAAAACGATGACGAGGAATGGAAGGACGCAACGAAGGATGGTTCCCTCGAGAAGCAGTCAAAATGGCGGCGTAAGCGCCGCCCCAAATCCCGCCTCGGTAGAAACAACGATCATACAGACCCAGCGTTAGAGCAGGGGGAACCATTGCCGGACCACGGCAACACGGAGAATCAAGCCGAACAATCCGACTCTGTCAAAGATCATAGTCCAGATGACGTCACACGGGACAGACACCTGGAGCAACAGAATGCCCATCAAAGGCTTGTTGCCACTGTGAGGAGTCTAAAAAAGTAGAAGCAAAGACTCAAGGCTGCGCAAGACACACTCCAAATCAGATGGAACAAAGTACTCAACACAGCAGCGAAGTACAGCGGCAATCGCCCCACCAAGAGCTACCCGAAGCGGAAGTTGCTACCTGAATTCGATGAGGAGGCCTTAGATCCCCCACAACCAAAAATCAAAACAGCCATCTGGCCGGATAAGCAACCTCACGGCCAACATAGAGCAGCAAACAACGCCGCACATAAGCCAATACGCGATCTACGCGAGGACTCACATCAAAAGGACTGCACAACCAGATCCATCTATGGACCACGTAAGCGCGCTCCAGCATACAACGCAACACAACAAACATCTGAAGAACGCGGTACATCCGGATACAGGGGTGCCCCACACCCCCTATGTTTCACCGATGAGGTGCTGGATCATGAATTTCCAGAGGGATTCAAACCCGTAAATATAGAGGCATATGACGGAACAACAGACCCTAGTGTCTGGATTGAGGATTATATCCTCCATATCCATATGGCTCGAGGAGATGACCTCCACGCCATTAAGTATTTACCCCTTAAACTCAAAGGGCCGGCTCGGCACTGGCTTAAGAGCCTCCCCGAAAGTTCCATTGGAAGCTGGGAAGAGCTCGAAGATGCTTTTCGGGCAAATTTTCAGGGGACCTACGTCCGAGCTTCGGACGCAGACGATTTGAGTCATATAACTCAACGGCCCGGAGAGTCAGCCCGAAAGCTTTGGAACATGTTTCTTACTAAAAAGAACCAAATAGTCGACTGTCCGGACGCCGAAGCCTTGACAGCTTTTAAGCATAGCGTCCGTGACGAATGGCTTGCCAGACATCTCGGCCAAGAAAAGCCGAGAACGATGGCAGCACTAACAAGCCTCATGACCCGCTTTTGCGCGGGTGAGGATAGCTGGCTAGCTAGATGCAACATCAGCAACCCAAGTACATCCGAAGTTAGAGATGGAAACGTGAAATCACGGCGCAACAAAAATAACAAACGCCAGAATAAAGAAGACAACACGAAGAGCACGGTAGTAAACGCCGGATTCAAAAGCTCTCGGCCAAGTCAGCAAAATCCGCCCTCTAAAGGCGCCAGAGACGAACTGTCCAGCGTAAACAAAATTCTGGACCAAGTATGTCAGTTCCATAGCACCCCTGGTAAACCCGCTAATCATACCCACAGAGAATGTTGGGTCTTCAAGCAGTCCGGCAAGCTCAACGCCGTACACAAGGGGGAGGATACACCAAGCGAAGACGAGGATGAGCCTCTCAAGCAAGACATTGGGGAACAAAAGAAGTTTCCACTAGAAGTCAAAACAGTCAACATGTTATACGTGATTAAGGGGAGAAACAAAGCGGCACTCCCAAAAAAATATGCCCAATGGCCTGTCACCGCGGAGTCCTACCACTGGTCGTCTCAATCGATCACTTTCGACCATCGTGATTACTCGGCAAGTATCCGGCGTGCAGGATGGGCTGCCCTGGTATTAGACCCAATAATTGACGGATACCACTTCACACGAGTCTTGATGGACGGTGGCAGCAGTCTAAATCTGATATACCAGGATACAATCCGCGAAATGGGGATATACCCTACAAAAATCTGCCGTAGCAATACTACATTTAAAGGAGTAACGCCAGGCCCAGGGGCTCAGTGCACGGGCTCCCTGCTACTAAAGGTTATATTCGGCTTCCCCGATAACTTCCGTAGCGAACATTTAACCTTCCACATTGCTCCGTTCCAAAGTGGCTATCAAGCACTACTTGGACTTGAAGCTTTCGCTCGCTTTAATGCAATACCGCATTACGCTTCCCTCACGCTCAAGATGCCCGGTCCACGTGGCATCATTACGGTGAATGGAAATATTGAGCAATATTTGCGTGCCGAAGAGAGTGCGACGGCCTTGGCAGCCACACACTAAAAACGGCCTCACTAACTAAAGCATTTGATAGGTCGTCAAGACCACGGACATGGTTAGACGAGTCCGGCTCGGCCATATGTAATTCATACCAGATTGATGGCCACACCCTTATCACAAATACAAGGGGCTCAACGCACACAGACAAGTAGCAATTTTTACTCCTCTTTAATTATACACGGTTTCTTTAAAAACTACTTTTTTGCACGACAACTTTTCACTTAAATTCCTCTCTTTCATAGATGACCATCGTGCTACACCCGTCCAGGATACGGCACAACGGAGACACACGCGCAGACGTGCAGCAGGGACCCGCCCCAAGGATTCTTTTTAGATTAAGACCCTGCGTAAACCTTTTTTACTGTCTCTTGTTGATATACATCCCTCGGATTCTCAGTACAATTGAGAAGGATGCTGACGTCTTGGCATGTGGCCACGTCAGAATACCGCACGTACCCGGACACAAGGGGCTTCTTACAAAGGGCACTATTTGGGCCCGGTTTATACCATAAAGACCGAATACCTTAGGGAGTGTTCGGCGTCGCGAGTTTGGCCTTATATGCATCAGCTCCGAATAATGTCTTTGGTCAAATGTTGGGTTTGCCCGGCTCCTGTGTTTTGGTGCCTTACGTTCCGCTCTATCGGCTAAGGAAGCACCAGGAGAACTACTGCGATTGTGCCCTGGTTCGTCCGGACGAGCACCTTAGTAGAGAAAGCCGAAAACTGACTGTCATGATATAGCGCGAGACTGGTCAACCACTCGATGACCTATCGGAATGTTAGAATTCCTCTGCTTTAATGAAGGGCCGTTTCCCGGCTAGGCATATACGCACCTCGAGTTTGGGAGAGTGCGGAGCCACCAGGGGCTATATAGTAGCCCCACCGTCAAACTCCTATGGCTAAGTGAAAGTGTTAAAGCATCATAGTCCGGTTGCCTCGTTCGCTGCGCTATCACCTCCTTAATAGGACCAAGACGTTGGGTTAAGTGTGAACACACGTTTTTTGCGAGCAACCCCATATTATATGGGTGGGGGTTGAAGCCGACGACTGCAATCTTTCAGGTTATATACATATATACATAAACGGCCGCACAGGAGGCATCACATTACTTTCCGGCAAAAGTATAAATACAGCCTTACTAAAAACATTGTGTTTACAATGGGAATACATGTCACTCAAACATAATATTCTTCGAGCACTAGGACTCTATCAGACGAGCACCCTCGAGAACCTCTTCAAAATAGTGCTCGGCAGCTACTCGGCCTATGGCCGAACCTTGCGCCGCAATAGTGGTAGCATCCATCTCTGCCCAGTATGCCTTGACACGGGCAAAGGCCATCCGTGAGCCTTCTATGACACCGACGTCTTCATCGCATTGATGCGCGGCACCGCACCAAGGAACTGCTGCACTAAGCTGAAATAGCTGTTCGGCTTCGGCTTCTCTGACCACAAATGATCTACGATGGACCTCATGGCAAGCCCGGACAACCTATTAAGTTCGTCCCATTCGGCTAGCTGACCAGTCAAGGGAAGCGGACGCTCTGGAGCATTAAATTGCGACCAGAACAGCTTGTCCACTTCACGATCTGTTTGATCTCGGAAGTATTCGGCCGCATCGACAGCGCTTGCAGCCAAGTCCATATATGCGTCTGCCGAACTCCACAGCCGGTCCAGAGGGGCATACCGCGGATCTCCGAACTTCCTTTGCAGCAGAAAGGGCTTCCCAGCCGCAATATCCCTGGCTTCACGCAGCTCCTCTTTCTTCGCCCTCATAACAGAGCGAGTGTCTTTGGTTGCCATCGTGGCCTTTTCAAGGTCCGCTGCTTTCACTCGGTTTTCTTCTTCAAGGAACTGGCAACGGTCGGCAGTGCCTTTTAATTCCACGGCCATCTTGGCCATCTTCTCTTTGCTTTCGCAATGCGCAGCCTTCTCGGCTCTTAATTCCTCGGCCGCCTTCAAAGCAACTGCATTACTAGCTCTTGCTTGTTCTTTGGCTTGGGCAAGTTTCACCCAAAGGGTCTCCACAGTGGCAGCTCCGTCTGCAGTCACAACATATTAAAGATAATAGCATCATGCTGCTCTTATTATGTGACATTCACCAGAAAACATTACTTACCCTGTGACTCGTCAAGCCGCTTGTTAACAAGCTCGATGTCGGCGTTCGCCGCATCCAATTGCCGCTTTAGTTCGGCAAACTCCTTAGTCCGGCCAGCCACCGGAGCCTCCACCACCTGCACATAAAGGCAGTCTGGTTATTACCTGGGACTATGATCCTCTGTTCGCTGCCGTTCTCGATGACAACCAGAGTCTCAGTGGCTACTATCTACACAGGGCACACTTAACATGTGCGGTACTATCAAAAAGTATATCATTTCACGTACCTCAAAGCCCGTCAGTAGACTCATAAAGGCTTCATGTAATCCGCTTTCGGAAGATGAAATTCTTTCCATCACCGCACCCATCAACGTACGGTGTTCTTCTGAGATGGCCGCTCGCTCCAACAGCTCCCTCAGAATGTCCGACCGCATACCAGCCGATGCCAGACTCTTCTGTTTGCTCTCTTCAAGAGCCGGACGCTGGGGACTTCGGGTGACTACGGGATTGTCTTCTGGCCTCACTGGACCCGGAGAGGCCCTCCGTGAAGACACTTCAAGGTCGCCCACTTCTTGAGCGGGGGAGTCCGGGGGAGGCGTTTCGCTCTCCATCATCTCCGGAAGAAGATCCCCCGAAGACGAGCTCAGATGAGAAGGGCTAAGATCCAAACTGCAAGATATATGCTTCGGTTATTTTTCTCAGAAGAAAGGTAGTATACCTTCACTATTAAAGTATTTTTTGATCACTTACGGCTCGTTGGAGGGCTGGTCCCTGCGCGGGCTTTGTGCGGCAAGAGCACCCCCCGAGGCAGGACCCTCTGTTGGAGACTTCTTCTCCCGTTTGGAGGCCTCGGTTTCCGGATCCTCAGAGGCAGTCCTCTTCCTCCCCCGTAGCGAGAGAAGGCCAGAATCTTCTCCTTGGTTATCCTCCCTTGTGGAGGCGCTCGTTCCCTCGGTTGGAACTGGCAGCGATCGGGGCCCGCTTGCGCCCGTATTATCCCCT
>NC_041384.1:525128862-525150393 GCF_002162155.2 Triticum dicoccoides | reverse complement strand
AGGGCTCCGGGCAAGGTGCGCGCTCGAGCATCTTTTCCAGTACCGGATTTTCCAAACCCTCAGGGAGGGGGGCCGAACACCGAATCATCTTCGCTTGGTTAGCCAGTCCTGGTCAAAAGGCGATTTCTCAGAAATGACGTCATGATAAATAAAAGACGTTGTGTTCGGCTTAAGGATTACTTACTTGTTCGGCGGCGCGGTTGCTACTCAGTCCCACGTCCTCGGTAGTGTCCGGACACTCTGTTTGAGGTCCAAAGAATGACTTGTACATCTCCTTGTGCGTCAGGCCAAGGAAACTTTGCATAGCGCGCGGTCGTTTTGGGTTGAACTCCCACAAGCGAAGGGGCCGGCGTTTGCAAGGCTGGACTCGACGAACTAGCATGACTTGCATCACCATAACCAAATTAAAATCTCCCTCGAAGAGATCTTGAATGCGGCTTTGCAGCATGGGCACGTCGTTGGCTGGACCCCATCTCAGCCCTCTGCTAATCCATGACATCAGTTGTGGTGGGGGGCCCGAGCGGAAAGCGGGGGAAGCCACCCACTTGGCACTTCTGGGAGCTGTGACGTAGAACCACTCCTGTTGCCATAATCCGGACACCTCTGGAAAGGAACCTTTTGGCCACGGAGCTCCCGCAATCTTGCTTATTAATGCTCCTCCACACGCTGCGTGCTGTCCCTCGATTGTCTTCGGCTTCACGTCAAAGGTCTTGAGCCATAGGCCGAAGTGGGGGGCAATGCAGAGGAAGGCCTCACACACGACAATAAATGCCGAGATGTGAAGAAAGGAGTCCGGGGCTAGATCATGGAAGTCTAGCCCGTAGTAAAACATCAAACCCCTTACAAAGGGATCCAGAGCGAGGCCTAGACCTCGGAGGAAGTGGGAGATGAACACGACGTCTTTGTTGGGTTCAGGAGTAGGGACGACCTGCCCTCGGGCAGGCAGCCGATGCGAAACCTCGGCGATTAGGTATCTGGCCACCCTCAACTTCTTGATGTCTTCTTCCGTAACGGAGGAGGGCATCCATCGGCCTTGAAGGCTGGATCCGGACATGGTTGAAGATTCGGAGCACCTGACCTGGGCTTTGGGTGTTGGAACTCAAGGCGGGGGAAGGATTCGATTGAGCACGGGAGGGAAAAGAGTGAAAACCTTGGCCCTTTATAAAGAGGGTGAATACCAAGCATCCTCTCCATGGACATTTGGGACTTGCCTATAATCTAGGAGTCCTAGACGTGGTTGGGTTACCCACGCCCGTATTGATGAGAATCCCGTGATAAGGGGACACGATCTCTGCTTCGGCGAGACGTGTCAAAAAACTGCCTTGCGTTATGTGCGGAGCTAGTTAAAAGAAACAGTTCGAATAATCACCCGGCCGTGACGTAATGTCGTGTTGCCAAAACAAAGTCAGCAAATTGGATTTGTGGAAATATTATTCTCTCTACGGTGGTATGTGGAACTTATTTTGCAGGGTTGGACACTATCCTTATATTCAAAATTCTTCTGTGGTGTATTCGGAGGAGGAACCCGCCTTGCAATGCCGAAGACAATACTGCGCGCCGGACTCGTCATCATTGAAAGCCTGGTTCAGGGGCTACTATGGGAGTCCTGGATTGGGGCGGTCTCCGGACCGCCGGACTGTATCCATTGGCTGGACTGTTAGACTATGAAGATACAAGATTGAAGACTTCGTCTCGTGTCCGGAAGGGACTCTACTTGGCGTGGAAGGCAAGCTAGGCAATACAGATATGTGTATCTCCTCCTTTGTAACCGACCTTGTGTAACCCTAACCCTCTCCGGTGTCTATATAAACCGGAGGGTTTTAGTCCGTAGGACACAACAACTACAACATACAATCATACCATAGGCTAGCTTCTAGGGTTTAGCCTCTCTGATCTCGTGGTAGATCTACTCTTGTACTACCCATATCATCAATATTAATCAAGCAGGACGTAGGGTTTTACCTCCATCAAGAGGGCCCGAACCTGGGTAAAACATTGTGTCCCCTGCCTCATGTTACCATCCGCCTTAGACACACAATTCGGGACCCCCTACCCGAGATCCGCCGGTTTTGACACCGACAGTGGGCAATTGTCTAATCCATCCCCGTATGAAACTTGTCATTACCCCCTATGCAACTTCTCATCTAAAACACGCGACCTGGCTAGCCAACAAGTGCACGCTTAGTAGCGTTAGCAACTTAGGTCCAAAGTTGCCTATATATGAAACTAAGTGTTATGCAACTAAGGATGGTTAAGCTACTAGGTAGTCATGGTAGCCACCTTAGGATTGAAGGAAACATGCCCTAGAGGCAATAATAAATTTTTTATTTATATTTTCTTATATCATGATAAATGTTTATTATTCATGCTAGAATTGTATTAACCAGAAACTTAGTACATGTGTCAATACATAGACAAACAGAATGTCACTAGTATGCCTCTACTTGACTAGTTCGTTGAATCAATGATTGTAATGTTTCCTGACCATAGACATGAGTTGTCCTTTGATTAACGGGATCACATCATTAGAGAATGATGTGATTGACTTGACCCATCCGTTAGCTTAGCATGATGATCGTTTAGTTTGTTGCTATTGCTTTCTCCATAACTTATACATGTTCCTATGACTATGAGATCATGCAACTCCCGAATATAGGAGGAACACTTTGTGTGCTACCAAACGTCTCAACGTAACTGTGTGATTATAAAGGTGCTCTACAGGTGTCTCCGATGGTGTTTGTTGAGTTGACATAGATCGAGATTAGGATTTGTCACTCCGGTTGTCGGAGAGGTATCTCTGGGCCCTCTCGGTAATGTACATCACTATAAGCCTTGCAAGTAATGCAGCTAATGAGTTAGTTATGGGATGTAGCATTACGGAACGAGTAAAGAGACTTGTTGGAAAAGATATTGAACTAGGTATTGAGATAGCGGCGATCAAATCTCGGGCAAGTAACATGCCGATGACAAAGGGAACAACGTATATCGTTATGCGGTTTGACCGATAAAGATCTTTGTCGGTGTCAAAACCGGCGGATCCCGGGTAGGGGGTCCCGAACTGTGCATCTAGGCTGGATGGTAACAGGAGGCAGGGGCATGATGTTTTACCCAGGTTCAGGCCCTCTTGATGGAGGTAAAACCCTATGTCCTGCTTGATTAGTATTGATGATATGGGTAGTACAAGAGTAGATCTACCACGAGATCAGAGAGGCTAAACCCTAGAAGCTAGCCTATGGTATGATTGTATGTTGTGATTGTTGTCCTACGGACTAAAACCCTTCGGTTTATATAGACACCGGAGAGGGTTAGGGTTACACAAGGTCGGTTACAAAGGAGGAGATATCCATATCCGTATTGCCTAGCTTGCCTTCCAAGCCAAGTAGAGTCCCATCCAGACACGAGACGAAGTCTTCAATCTTGTATCTTCATAGTCTAACATTCTGGCCAATAGAGATAGTCCGGCTGTCCGGAGACCCCCTAATCCAGGACTCCCTCAGTAGCCCCTGAACCAGGCTTCAATGACGATGAGTCCGGCGCGCAGTATTGTCTTCGGCATTGCAAGGCGAGTTCCTTCTCCGAATACATCACAGAAGAATTTGAATACGAGGATAGTGTCCGACCCTGCAAAATAAGTTCCACATTCCACCATAGAGAGAATAGTATTTTCGCAGATCTAATTTGCTGGCTTATTTTGGCAGCATGACGTTATGTCATGGCCCGGTGATTATTCGAACCGTTTCCTTTAACCAGCCCCGCACATAATGCGAGGCAGCTTTTCGACACGTCTTGTCAAAGCAGAGATTGTGTCCCCTTATTACGGGATTCTCATCAATACGGACGTGGGTAACCCAACTGCGCCATTAATTGCGGCGCTTGGGGGATAAGCGAGTTTTACCAGGCAAGTGGGGACGCTTAGCTTCGTCCGCCCATATAAAGGGATAAGGATTCACCTTTCTATCCACGCCTTCTTCCTCCTTTGCTCATCCATTTTCGCACACTCGAGCTCTAGTGCCCAAGTCCACACTTCCCACCTCAACCTTCTCCAACCATGTCCGGAGCGGGAGGCAGGTGGATGGTCTCCTCCATCACGGAGGGAGACATCAAGAAACTAAGGAAAGCCGGATACCTGCCCGACGACATCGCGCACCGGCTCCCAGATGAGGGGCAGCTCATCCCCACCCCCAGGCCCCATGAGAGGGTAGTGTTCCTCTCCCATTTCCTCCGCGGACCGGGATTCCCTCTCCATCCATTCATCTGGGGGCTCATGTTCTATTACGTCCTGGATTTCCACAATCTGTCCCCGAACTTCGTCCTCAACATCTCGGCGTTTATCGTCGTGTGCGAGGCCTTCCTCCGCATCAAGCCCCACTTCGGCTTATGGCTGAAGACCTTCAATGTCAAGCCGAAGGTGGTGGGCGGCCGCCAGGCAGAGTGCAGAGGCGCCATGGTGGGCAAGATGCCCAACGTAACATGGCTCGAGGGCTCCTTTGTGGAAACCATAAAGGGGTGGCAATCGGGGTGGTTCTACATCACCGAGCCGTGCAACCCTGTATGGGCAGCGGCCCCCGAGTTCCAATCTGGCATCCCCATGCGGCTCACCTCCTAGAAAGAGAAGGGCCTGTCCTGGGATAGTTCGGAAGAGCTAACCGGACTCCAAACATGTATTCAAAACATGGTGAACAAGAAGCTCAAGCTTGTCAACATAGTCCAAGTTATGCTCATCCGCCGGATCCTCCCGTGCCAACAACGGGAGTTCAATTTGTGGGAATTCGACCCGCCGCAGCACCGAACTCTGAACAGGCTCTTCGACACGACTCATGAAGATGCTTGGAGGGTGCTGTTCAAAAGTGCCGAGGTCCCCCCTCCTATTACTGAGGATCGCGGATTCAGCGTGACGCGCCAAGCCAATGCGGTAAGCTGCTTTACCTTTCACAGGATACTTATTTTTTTTATAGATTGACTCTATGCGGGATCTAAACTCCCGTACCTTTGACAGGACTAGCAGAAGATGGTCGGATAGATCGACTGTCTGGCTCCTTTGCCCGAAGGCCCCGCAGACGATCTTCTGGCGAAGATGTTGACTCCGGCCCCTTATACGGTGCCGGAGAAGACCAAGAAGGCCAAGGGAACCCGAAAGAGTTCCCGGTGCCAGGCGTCGTCGGACTCACCGTCCGATGACTCTGCAGCGCACTCTTCCCTCGAAGACGAGGAAGAATAAGAAGATGCTCCCCCACCGACTGGGGGAGACAGGAAAAGGAAGGTCGCCCCAACTGGGGAGGCCGGAGGGTCCAAGAAGGGAAGGACTCTCCTTCCGGACAGTTCCACCGCCGCCGACGAAGGAGAAGACGAGTGGTTGCCCAGGGCCAAGCCCCCGGGGAGATCGTAAGTATCCGGATACCAGAGTAACTCATGGAATTCCTTTGGCGCACTGTTTTCCCTAATTGTCGAACATAATTATGCAGGCCGCCACGAGCCAATATTGAGGTATCATCGGACGGCTCCTTGGGCTTGTCAGACATGGATAGCGATCCAGTCCCGACCGCCACCTCCCCTCATCCTGCCGATGACGCCGAGGTGTTGTCTCAAGAGGCACCAGATCGAGGGGAGACAGTCCCGGAGGCGCCTCAAGGCGACCTTCCGGACTCCGGGAGCTGAGAGGACGGGGCCCCTGAGAGCTTCGAGTTCGGCCCTCAGCCAAAGACCGTGCCGGACCCTCCAGCGGTTCCGGGCTCGGGCAGGCGGCCTCCTTCTAAGAGGGGCAAGACGCCTGTGCCGGTGACCTCTGTCCATCCAGAGGCGCCGGACAGTCTGCTGGAAGCGCTTTGCAGCGCTTCCATCAACGAGGATCACCGCACTCATCAGAAGGTTCAGTCCGCCAAGAGCGGATTGACTGAAGCATGTGCCAGCCTTCTAACAGGCTTCGAGGTAAGTGTTTTAAAATGCAGTAGAAATATTACCGCATAGACAGTAGCCCCTGATGCTTTCTTCGGTGTTCACAAAGAAAAGCCGAACAGAGGATCAAATAATATCGCAGGAGTCTAATATAAGTGTGTCAATATGCATATGCAGGCTTCGCTGTTGGCGTCCGCCGCACTGACTGCGGAGGTCACTGTACTGAAGCAGGACCTCGAGGGGTCCAGGAAAGAGCTCGGCCTTGCCAAGAGGCAGCTCGAGGAGAACAAGGGTAAGTAATACCCTGTCTATAGATATGTATATATAAAAGAAGACGCGATTGTAAAATGACAGGATCATTGTATATTTGCCAGGGGCCACGACCGAGGTGGCGACCCTGAAGCAAGCTCTAGCCAAGGCCGAAGATAAAGCGGCCAAGGAGCGCACCGAGCGGGAGAAACAAGAGGCTCGTGTGGGCGAGGTGCAGCAAGAGCTCCAGGCTCTCGTGACGAAGCACGAGGCATTGGAGCTTGACTCGAAGACGCGAGAGTCTGAGCTTGCCGCGGCCCTCGAGAGCGCAAAGAGTGCCAAGGCCGAGGCCCAGAAGGCCCTCCAGGAGATCGACGCAATGAAGAAGATAGTGGCGGGTAAGGCTTTCTATATGCAAATCAAGCATGTAAAAGTAAATTACTAATTACTTACCCGAATCCGGAGCTCTCCAGGAGCATTCACAGATTTGCCCCGCAGCGTGTCCGATGCCACGCAGTTTTACCAGACCGAGGAGGGGAGCTCAATGGAGAAGCTGTTCTGGTCTCAGTATACTGGGACCGAACACCCAATGCCTCTGAGCGACCAGCTAAAGCAGCTGGTCGAGCTGCACAAGGCGCCCGAACAGGCCATGAACGGCCTTATAGTCCGGCTGTGGCCTGGCGACATCCTTCTGAACAGTTACTTCGGCCTGGTGAGGCGGCTTGTGTATGCCTGCCCACGGCTGGAGGTCATCAAGCGGTCCGTCTGCATCGAAGGTGCATGCCGGGCTTTCACCCGTGTGAAGCTGCAGTGGGCCAAGCTAGACGTCGTGAAGCTGATCAAGGAAGGGCCACCGCAGGGCAAGGAGCATCGCACCCCCGAAATTTATTATGAGGGTGTCTTGAAGGATGCCCGTCTTGTGGCGGACGAATGTTCAAATGATGTAATATTTGAGTAAACTTGCTCGTGTGATCCTGTATGATGAAAACTTGTTTCATATGCGCTATGCAACGCTTGTGTGAATTTAAAATATTACCTTCTGTTTGGCCGTTTATCCAATCTGAGAGATGGCTAGTCCTCGGCTTTTGCCCACATGCCATGAGTGCTGGGGTGTTCGGGTTAAACCTGAGCACTCTTGTTCCCATATTTGGGTCCTTCGAGGGAGGTGCTCGGCAGAACAAACAAGGCAACCGGACTAATAATGCTTTATCACTCTCACTTAGCCATAGAATTCTATAATTTTAAATTTCGGCGAAGTCCCTGGTATTCGGAAGGCCGAATTCGGGGCGCGATACACGCCTGTAAGCCGGACAGGGCCGGCCCCTCGCCCTAAGCGGCATAAGTCTTTAGGGACTCGAAAAACCTCGCCGAACAGCGACCAGTCTCTCGCCTTATCATGACAGTCAGTTTTAGCTTTCTCTACTGAGGTGCTAAGCCCGGCAGAACTGGGGCACAATCGCAATAGTTCTCCTAGCGCTACCTTAGCCAATAGAGCGGGACGTAAGGTACCAAAACATAGGATCCGGGCAAACCCAACATTTGACCAAAGACATGATTCGGAGCTGATGCATATAATGCTATAAGTTCGGGGTGCCGCACTTGTGAAAGTGTTTGGACTTTTCACACCATATTGTGGGGTACATAAGCCCCTGGTGTATTGGCCGTACCAAAGTGTACGGTTGCAAGGCGTCGTTAATGAACACATACATATATATATATATATATATATATATATATATATATATATATATATATATATATATATATATATAACAAGAATGCAATAATAGTCGTGATGTTATGCATTGTTTATTCAAAAAGGTGCGTTAAAGCAAAATGATACAGATAGTGCGATAAGCAAAGAGTAGGACCATGTCCTTCCAAGGGCAAGCTGAGGAATGATATGAAATCGAATATTTCGCTCGCTACTGTAATCAACCTGGGAATTCCGTGGTATGACGTAGCTGTCTGCCTCCTTGGTTGCTGCATCATGTGTTCGGCAATAGTGCTGCCGGACCGTGTTTCCAGAGATTAAGGTCCTGAAAAAAAGGAAAAATAACCAAACGGGAAGCCCCTAGTGCGGTTTAAGCCGCGTCTTGGGACGTACCGCAGTTGTGCCCCCCTCCCCACCTGTGCCCATGGTATTTTTAATGCGTAATTATGTACGTGCGGCACGAGTTTCGCCGTTGTGCTGGGATTTGGGGGGGCGCCGTATTGCTACGCGAGCTCATATCGCGCCAGGCGGTCTATTTGCCGATTGCCCCGAGCGCGCTTGAAGGTGTCCGGGCTTTGAAGCGCCGAACTGGTTGATTGCCTTGAGAGGCGGCTTTGCGCTTCTGCTGCGAGGGCCGCGGTGTGCTCCTCTGTTCGGAGAGAGCGCTCTGTGTTTCCATTGACTGTAATAACCCCGCGAGGTCCTGGCATCTTGAGCTTGAGGTATGCATAATGCGGTACCGCATTGAATCTCGCAAATGCGGTTCGCCCGAGCAGTGCATGATAACCACTGCGGAACGGGACTATATCGAAGATTAACTCTTCGCTTCGGAAGTTATCCGGGGATCCGAAGACCACTTCCAGTGTAATTGAGCCTGTGCAATGGGCCTCTACACCTGGAAGCCCTTAAAGGTCGTTTTTGTGGGTTTGATCCTTGAGGGGTCTATACCCATTTTGCGCACTGTGTCCTGATAAAGCAGGTTCAGGCTGCTGCCGCCATCCATAAGGACTCGAGTGAGGTGGAATCCGTCAATGATTGGGTCTAGGACCAGTGCAGCAAATCCGCCATGACGGGTACTAGTGGGGTGGTCCCTGCGATCGAAGGTGATCGGACAGGAGGACCAAGGGTTGAACTTTGGGGCGACTGGCTCCAACGCATATACGTCCTTGAGCGCACGCTTCCGCTCCCTCTTGGGGATGTGGGTCGCGTATATCATGTTCACCGTCCGCACTTGCGGGGGAAACCTCTTCTGCCCTCCGGTGTGCGGATGCCGGGGCTCCTCTTCGTCATCGCTATGCGGCCCCTTGTCCTTGTTTTCGGCAATTAACTTGCCGGCCTGCTTGAACACCCAACAGTCCCTGTTGGTGTGATTGGCTGGCTTGTCTGGGGTGCCGTGTATTTGACACAAGCGATCGAGTATACGGTCCAAGCTGGACGGACCCGGTGTACTTTGTTTGAATGGCTTTTTCCGCTGACCGGGTTTAGAGCCTTTGAATTCGGCATTGACTGTCGTATCCTCAGTATTTTTGCTATTAATGCGGCGCTTATGTTTGTTGCGACGTGACCTGCTATTGCCGTCCTTGGTATCTGAGGTACCATGGTTCTTTGATATATTATTACTGCGAGCCAGCCAACTATCTTCTCCCGCACAAAAGCGGGTCATAGCGTCGTGAGAGCTGCCATAGATTTCGGCTTTTCCTGACCAAGGTGCCGGGGTAGCCACTCGTCTCGGATGTTGTGTTTGAAAGCCGCTAAGGCCTCCGCATCCGGACAGTCGACGATTTGATTTTTCTTTGTAAGGAACCGAGTCCATAATTGCATGGCCGACTCTTCTAGCTGCTGAATTATGTGGCTCAAGTCATCGGCGTCTGGTGGTCGCACATAAGTGCCCTGAAAGTTGTCGAGGAATGCGGCTTTCAGATCTTCCCAACAGCTAATGGAGTCCGCTGGCAAGCTGTTAAGCCAATGTCGCGCTGGTCCTTTGAGCTTTAGTGGGAGGTATTTGATGGCGTGTAAGTCATCACCGCGGGCCATGTGGATGTGGAGGAGGAAATCCTCAATCCATACTGCGGGATCTGTTGTGCCGTCGTATGATTCAATATTTACAGGTTTGAAACCTTCTGGGAATTGATGTTCCATTACTTCGTCTGTGAAGCATAAGGGGTGTGCGGCGCCTCTATATTGGGCTATATCACGACGCAACTTGAATGGGTCTTACCCGCTGTGTTCGGCCCGGCCGGATTTGCTTTTACTGTATCCGGCGTGACGTTTATCGTCTCACAGAGTGGTGCGCCATCGTGATCCGTAGATCGATCTTGCATGCTTTGCTTTGTCCTCCAATATGTCTCGCAGGTCTGGCGTATCTCCCCATGCCTTTTTATTTGAATGGCGTCGGGGTGGAGGCTGAGCTTTTGGCTGGAATGCCTCTCTATCGCGGCCACGAGGTGGCCGATCAGCCGTATCATACGCTTCTTCCTCCAGTCGGGGTAGTAACCTGCACTTTGGGTAATTCTTGGAGGGGCGCTCGAGTTTATGTTCCTCGGCCGCGAGGACTTCAGTCCATCTGTCAGCTAGCAGATCTTGATCAGCTTGAAGTTGTTGCTGCTTTTTCTTCAGGCTATTTGCCGTGGCTATAAGCGGGCGCTTGAAGCGCTCTTGTTCGACGGGATCCTCTGGTACGGCGAATTCACCGTCGCCGAGGCTTGCCTCGTCTTCGGAGGGGGGCATGTAACTGTCATCCTCCTCCTCTCCGTCTGCCGCTCTCTCAGGAGAGCTGGTTCCTTCATCCTCCTGCTCTAAATCTTGCTAGAGGGGATTGTTGTTGTCTTCGGCACTATCCAGAGTGTTATTATCTCCTGTGCCGGTATCACCACTTTTGCTTTGGCGGGACTTAGAGCGGCACCGCTGACGTCGGCGCTTGGGTTGCTTCTTGGAGGGGTCATCCTCCGCTATCTCGTCGCCATTGCCTTCGTTGGGTGTATCCACCATGGATATGTCATATGATGAGGTGGCTTTCCAGTGCCCTATAGGCGCTGGTTCATGTTCATCTCCTACATTGTCATCCATACCGTCGATGTCTTCGGAGTCGAAGTCGAGCATGTCGGTTAAATCATCGACAGTGGCTACGAAGTGGGTGGTGGGTGGGCGTCGAATTTATTCGTCGTCCGCATCCCAATCCTGTTGGCCATAGTCCGGCCAGGGCTCTCCTGACAAAGAGAGAGACCTTAGTGAATTCAGAAAGTCGTCGAAGGGCGAGTGCTGAAAGATATCCACGACGGTGAATTCCATGATCGGCGCCCAATCGGATTTGATTGGCAGGGGCGCGGATGGTTCGGAGTCTGGAAAAGAGTCCGGCACCTTGGAGTCACGGGCTGCGCAGAGGGTTAGGCTGGTGTTCGGCTCGATCGCCGTTGACACTGCAGCCCCTGAGGCGGTGTCTAACAACCCGTACGTCCTCGATTGGCGCAGTTGGCTCCAAGCTAAGGGTCGGAGCTGATGCGGGCGCGGCCTCTGGGGTACTATTCGGCGGCAGAGTTAGGTCATACCCATCGTGACAGTGCGGCGCGCCCGGCTGTGGCTCGAATCCGTCGAAGATCAAGTCTCCGCGGATGTCGGTCGTGTAGTTCAAACTTCCAAATCTAACCTGATGGCCAGGGGCGTAGCTTTCAATCTGCTCCAGATGGCCAAGCGAATTAGCCCGCAGTGCAAAGCCGCCGAATACGAAGATCTGTCCGGGGAGAAAAGTCTCACCCTGGACTGCATTGCTATCGATGATAGTAGGAGCCATCAAGCCTAACGGCGATGACACAAAGGAACTCTCAATGAAAGAACCAATGTCGGTGTCAAAACCGGCGGTCTCGGGTAGGGGGTCCCGAACTGTGCGTCTAGGCCAGATGGTAACAGGAGGCAGGGGACACGATGTTTTACCCAGGTTCAGGCCCTCTTGATGGAGGTAAAACCCTACGTCCTGCTTGATTAATATTGATGATGTGGGTAGTACAAGAGTAGATCTACCACGAGATCAGAGAGACTAAACCCTAGAAGCTAGCCTATGGTATGATTGTATGTTGTGATTGTTGTCCTACAGACTAAAACCCTTCGGTTTATATAGACACTGGGGAGGGTTAGGGTTACACAAGGTCGGTTACAAAGGAGGAGATATCCATATCCGTATTGCCTAGCTTTCCTTCCACGCCAAGTAGAGTCTCATCCGGACACGAGACGAAGTCTTCAATCTTGTATCTTCATAGTCTAACATTCCGGCCAATAGAGATAGTCGGCTGTCCGGAGACCCCCTAATCCAGGACTCCCTCAATCTTTGTAGAATATGTGGGAGCCAATATGAACATCCAAGTTCCGCTATTGGTTATTGACCGAAGACGTGTCTCGGTCATGTCTACATTGTTCTCGAACCCGTAGGGTCCGCACGCTTAACGATCGGTATTATGAGTTTATGTGTTTTGATGTACCTAAGGTAGTCAGCAGTCCCGGATGTGAACGCGGACATGACGAGGAGTCTCGAAATGGTCGAGACATAAAGATTATTATATTGGACGACTATATTCGGACACCGGAAGTGTTCCGGGTGATTTCGGAGAAAACCGGAGTACCGGAGGGTTACCGGAACCCCCCTGGAGAATTAATGGGCCACATGGGCCTTAGCAGAGAGAGAGAGGACCGGCCAGGGCAGGCCGTGCCCACCTCCCCCTCTAGTCCGAATTAGACTAGGGAAGGGGGGCGGCGCCCCCCTTTCCTTCTCCCTTCTCTTCCTTCCTTTCCCCCTCCTAGTAGGAGTAGGAAAGGGGAGTCCTACTCCTATTAGGAGGAGGACTCCTCCTCTCCTGGCGCGCCCTGATATGTCCATTTTGCATCATGCTTTTATATCGATATTTATTGCATTATGGACTGTTATTTCACTTTATGTCACAATACTTATGGCTATTCTCTCTTATTTTACAAGGTTTACATAAGGAGGGAGAATGCCGGCAGCTGGAATTCTGGGCTGGAAAAGGAGCAAATATTAGAGACCTATTCTGCGCAACTCCAAAAGTCCTGAAACTTCACGGGACATCTTAGAAGAAATAAAGAAAAATCCTCGCCAAAGATGAAGGTCTTTCGATGAGGTCTTTCGATGAGAAAAAAAATAGGAAGAAACTTTTCGGGACGAGACTCCGCCGCCACGAGGTGGAACCTTGGCGGATCCAATCTAGAGCTTCGGCAGAGCTGTTCTGCCGGGGATACTTCCCTCCCGGAGGGGGAAATCATCACCATCGTCATCACCAACGCTCCTCTCATCTAGAGAGGGCAATCTCCATCAACCTCTTCACCAGCACCATCTCATCTCCAAACCCTAGTTCATCTCTTGTATCCAATTCTTGTCTCAAAGTCCGGGATTAGTGCTGGTAGGTTGCTAGTAGTGTTGATTACTCTTCGTAGTTGATGCTAGTTGGTTTATTTGGTGGAAGATCATATGTTCATATCCTATGTGCATATTATTACCCCTCTGATTATGAACATGAATATGCTTTGTGAGTAATTATGTTCGTTCCTGAGGACAAGGGAGAAGTTTTGCTATGAGTAGTCATGTGAATTTGGTATTCGTTTGATATTTTGATAAGATGTATGTTGTCTAGCCTCTACTGGTGTTATGTGAACATCGACTACATAACACTTCACCATTATTTGGGCCTAGATGAAGGCATTGGGAAGTAATAAGTAGATGATGGGTTGCTAGAGTGACAGAAGCTTAAACCCTAGTTTATGCGTTGCTTCGTAAGGGGCTGATTTGGATCCATATGTCTCATGCTATGGTTAGGTTTACCTTAATACTTTTTTTGTAGTTGCGGATCCTTGCAATAGAGGTTAATCATAAGTGGGATGCTTGTTCAAGTAAGAACATCACCCAAGCACCAGTCCACCCACATATCAAATTATCAAAGTATCGAACGCGAATCATATGAACGTGATGAAAACTAGCTTGACGATATTCCCATTTGTCCTCGGGAGCGCTTTTCCTATTATAAGAGTTTGTTCCGGCTTGTCCTTTGCTACAAAAGGATTGGGCCACCTTGCTGCACTTTATTTACTTTTGTTACTTGTTGCTCGTTACAATCTATCTTATCACAAAACTATCTGTCACCACTTATTTCAGTACTTGCACAGAATACCTTGCTGAAAACCGCTTATCATTTCCTTCTGCTCCTCGTTGGGTTCGACACTCTTACTTATCGAAAGGACTACGCTAGATCCCCTATACTTGTGGGTCATCAAGACTCTTTTCTAACGCCGTTGCCGGGGAGTGTAGCGCCTTTGGTAGGTGGAATTTGGTAAGGAAAAATTTATATAGTGTGTTGAAATTTACTGTCACTTGTTACTATGGAAAGTAATTCTCTGAGAGGCTTGTTCGGGGTATCTTCACCCCGTCCAGTAGAGCAAAGAGTTACTCCTCAACCTAATGAACCTATTGAAAATGAAACTCCTTTTGAATTTCCTTCAGGTATGATGGAAAAACTGCTAGCTAACCCTTTTATAGGAGATGGAACAAAGCATCCTGATGAGCACTTAATATATGTGGATGAAGTTTGTGGATTATTTAAGCTTGCAGGTATACCCGATGATGTTGCTAAGAAGAAGGTCTTCCCTTTATCTTTGAAGGGAGACGCATTGATATGGTATAGGCTATATGATGATATGAGATCATGGGACTATAAAAGATTGAAGCTGGAATTTCATCAAAAGTATTACCCTATGCATCTTGTTCATCGTGATCGCAATTATATATATAATTTATGGCCTCATGAAGGAGAAAGCATCGCTCAAGCTTGGGGAGGCTTAAATCAATGTTATATTCATGCCCCAATCATGAGCTCCCGAGAGAAATAATTATGCAAAGTTTTTATGCTCCGCTTTCTGAAAACAATCGCACCATGCTTGATACTTCTTATGCTGGCTCTTTTATGATGAAGACTATTGAATTCAGATGGAATTTATTGGATAGAATTAAATGCAACTTTCAATATTGGGACCTCGACGAAGGTAAGGAGTCAGGTATGACACCTAAGTTTGATTGTGTTAAATATTTTATGGATACTGATATTTTCCGTAAGTTTAGCACTAAATATGGGCTTGACTCTGAGATAGTAGCTTCTTTCTGTGAATCTTTTGCTACTTATGTTGATCTCCCTAAGGAGAAGTGGTTTAAATATCATCCCCCCATAGAAGTAAAAGTAGCTGCACCTATTAAAGTTGAAGAAAAGACTGTCACTTATAATGATCCTATTGTTCCCACTTCTTATGTTGAGAAACCACCTTTCCCTATTAGAATAAAGGATCATGCTAAAGCTTCAACTGTTGTTCGTAAAAGCAATATTAGAACTTATACACCTCCTGAGCAAGTTAAAGTAGAACCTAATATTGCTATTGTTAAAGATCTCTTGTCTGATAATATTGATGGGCATGTTATTCAGTTCGAAGGTGAAACTGCTAGAATTGCTAAACCTTGTGATAAAGATAAACATAGACCTATGGTAGGCGTGCCTGTTATTTCTGTTAAAATAGGAGATCATTGTTATCATGGCTTATGTGATATGGGTTCTAGTGCTAGTGTAATACCTATTGACTTATATGAAGAAATTATGAATGAAATTGCACCTGCTGAGTTAGAAGATATTGATGTCACAATTAAACTTGCTAATAGAGATACTATTTTAGCGATGGGAATTGTTAGAGATGTTGAAGTCTTGTGTGGGAAAACTAAATATCCTGCTGATTTTCTTGTTCTTGGTTCCCCACAAGATAGCTTTTGTCCCATTATATTTGGTAGACCCTTCTTAAATATTGTCAATGGTACCATAGATTGCACAAAGAATGTTGTTACTGTTGGCTTGGATGATATGGTTCATGAGTTTAATTTCTCTAAATTTAGTAAACAACATCATGAGGAAGAATTACCTAGTAAGGATGAAATTATTGGTCTTTCTTCTATTGCCGTACCTCCTAGTGATCCTTTAGAACACTATTTGCTAGACCATGAAAATGATATGTTCATGAATGAAAGAAGGGAAATAGATGAAGTATTCTTTAAACAAGAACCTACGCTAAAACACAATTTGCCTGTTGAAATCCTAGGGGATCCTCCTCCACCTAAGGGTGATCCCGTGTTTGAGCTTAAACCTTTGCTTGATAATCTTAAATATGCTTATCTTGATGAAAAGAAGATATATCCTGTTATTATTAGTGCTAACCTTTCAGAGCATGAAGAAGAAAGATTATTGAAAACTCTGATGAAGCATCATGTTGCTATTGGATATACTCTTGATGATCTTAAGGGCATTAGTCCCACTCTATGTCAACATAAAATAAATTTGGAAGCAGATGCCAAACCAGTTCGTGATCCTCAACGACGTCTGAATCCTAAAATGAAAGAAGTGGTAAGAAAAGAAATACTCAAGCTTCTGGAGGCAGGTATAATCTATCCCGTTGCTGATAGTGAGTGGGTAAGTCATGTCCATTGTGTCCCTAAGAAGGGAGGTATTACTGTTGTTCCTAATGATAAAGATGAATTGATTCCACAAAGAATTATCACAGGTTATAGGATGGTAATTGATTTCTGCAAATTAAATAAAGCTACTAAGAAAGATCATTACCCCTTACCTTTTATTGATCAAATGCTAGAAAGATTATGCAAACATACACACTATTGCTTTCTAGATGGTTATTCTGGTTTCTCTCAAATACCTGTGTCGGCTAGAGATCAATCAAAGACTACTTTTACATGCCCTTTTGGTACTTTTTCTTATAGACGTGTGCCTTTTGGTTTATGTAATGCACCTGGTACCTTTCAAAGATTCATGATGGCTATATTCTCTGACTTTTATGAAAAGATTTGTGAGGTTTTCATGGACGACTTTTCCGTCTATGGTTCCTCTTTTGATGATTGCTTGAGAAATCTTGATCGAGTTTTGCAGAGATGTGAAGAAACTAATCTTGTCTTGAATTGGGAAAAGTGCCACTTTATGGTTAATGAAGGTATTGTCTTGGGGCATAAAGTTTCTGAAAGAGGTATTGAAGTTGATAAAGCCAAGGTTGATGCTATTGAAAAGATGCCATGTCCCAAGGACATCAAAGGTATAAGAAGTTTACTTGGTCATGCCGGATTTTACAGGAGGTTCATTAAGGACTTCTCAAAAATCTCCCGGCCTCTGACTAATTTATTGCAAAAAGATATACCATTTGTCTTTGATGATGATTGTGTAGAAGCATTTGAAATACTTAAGAAAGCATTAGTCTCTGCACCTGTTGTTCAGCCACTTGATTGGAATTTACCCTTTGAAATTATGTGTGATGCTAGTGATTATGCTGTAGGTGCTGTTCTAGGGCAAAGAGTTGATAAGAAATTAAATGTTATTCATTATGCTAGTAAGACCCTAGACAATGCTCAAAGAAATTATGCTACTGCTGAAAAAGAACTTTTAGCAGTAGTATTTGCTTGTGATAAGTTCAGATCTTATATTGTTGATTCTAAAGTAACTATTCACACTGATCATGCTGCTATTAAATATCTTATGGAAAAGAAAGATGCTAAACCTAGACTTATTAGATGGGTTCTCTTGCTACAAGAATTTGATTTGAATATTGTTGATAGAAAGGGAGCTGAGAACCCCGTTGCAGACAACTTGTCTAGGTTAGAAAATATTCTTGATGACCCACTACCTATTAATGATGACTTTCCTGATGAACAATTAAATGTTATAAGTACTTCTCATAGTACTCCATGGTATGCTGATTATGCTAATTATATTGTTGCTAAATTTATACCACCTAGCTTCACATACCAACAAAAGAAAAAGTTTTTCTATGATTTAAGACATTACTTTTGGGATGACCCACATCTTTATAAAGAAGGAGTAGATGGTGTTATTAGACGTTGTGTACCTGAGCATGAACAGGAACAGATCCTGCGCAAGTGTCACTCCGAGTCTTATGGAGGACACCACGCTGGAGATAGAACTGCACATAAGGTATTGCAATCTGGTTTTTATTGGCCTGCTCTCTTCAAGGATGCCCGTAAGTTTGTGTTGTCTTGTGATGAATGTCAAAGAATTGGTAATATTAGTAGACGTCAAGAAATGCCTATGAATTATTCACTTGTTATTGAACCATTTGATGTTTGGGGCTTTGATTATATGGGACCTTTTCCTGCCTCTAATGGATACACACATTTTTAGTTGCTGTTGATTACGTTACTAAGTGGATAGAAGCTATTCCAACTAGTAGTGCTGATCATAACACTTCTATTAAAATACTTAAAGAAGTTATTTTCCCGAGGTTTGGAGTCCCTAGATATTTAATGACTGATGGTGGTTCACACTTTATTCATGGTGCCTTCCGTAAAATGCTTGCTAAATATGATGTTAATCATAGAATTGCATCTCCTTATCACCCTCAGTCTAGTGGTCAAGTAGAATTGAGCAATAGAGAGCTCAAATTAATTTTGCAAAAGACTGTTAATAGGTCTAGAAAGAATTGGTCTAAGAAACTTGATGATGCATTATGGGCTTATAGAACTGCATATAAAAATCCTATGGGTATGTCTCTGTATAAAATGGTTTATGGAAAAGCATGTCACTTACCTCTCGAACTAGAACACAAGGCATATTGGGCTATTAAAGAGCTCAACTATGATTTTAAACTTGTCGGTGAGAAGAGGTTATTTGATATTAGCTCACTTGATGAATGGAGAACCCAAGCTTATGAAAATGCCAAGTTGTTTAAAGAAAAAGTTAAAAGATGGCATGACAGAAGGATACAAAAGTGTGAGTTTAATGTAGGTGATTATGTATTGCTATACAACTCTCGTTTAAGATTTTTTGCAGGAAAACTTCTCTCTAAATGGGAAGGCCCCTACGTTATCGAAGAGGTCTATCGCTCCGGTGCCATAAAAATCAATAGCTTTGAGGGCACAAATACGAAGGTGGTAAACGGTCAAAGAATCAAACATTATATCTCAGGTAATCCCATAAATGTTGAAACCAATATTATTGAAACCGTAACCCCGGAGGAATACATAAGGGACACTTTCCGGAATGTTTCAGACTCCGAAAAGGAATAGGTATGTGGTACGGTAAGTAAACCGACTCCAAAACAATCTTTAAGGCAATATTTCTCCGTTTTGGAATATTTAGAAAAAAAATAGAAAAATAAGTAGCAGTCCGGGAAGGACACGAGGGCCCCACGAGGGTGGTGGGCGCGCCCAACCCCCTGGGCGCGTCCCCTACCTCGTGAGCACCTCGTCTGCCTTCCGGACTCCGTTTTCTTGCACGATACGTATTTTGTTCGGTAAAAAATCATTATATAACCTCCCGAAGGTTTTGACTCCCGTATCACGCAAACCTCCTCTGTTCTTGTTTCGAGCTATTTTCTGTCAGGGTTTTCCAGGCTAGGCATCATGTCGTCTCCCTCCTCCAACAATGGTGACAACGATGCTTGGCTAATGAAGATAGATTTGAAGAGGGAAGAACCCACGAGGGTCAACAAGGATGAAAGGATCAAGAAGGCCACGGAGGATCAAGCTCCGACAGCAAAAGACATCCTTCAACTTGATCATAACCTTCTTACCCCAACTGAGATCGAAGCTTTCAAGATGATTGAGTTAGCTTGTATACAAAACAAGTATCTCACAAAAGAAAATATTTTGTTGAAGGAGCATATTTCCGCACTCAAGGGCATTATTCACAAGCTGGAGGACCTCTTACGCTCGGCGTGCGATTATCCGTCACCACCACCTTCTTCACCAACCAAGGAGATATAATAACATGGGTATGGGCACTCCCCTTGGCAATTGCCAAGCTTGGGGGAGGTGCCCCGGTATCGTATCACCATCACAACTCCTATCTTTACCGTTTTTCTTAGTTCAATCCTATTAGTAGTATCTTGATCTAGTAGAATAAAGTTTATGTCATGATCTAGTTTTGAGTTTTGCTTTATGATCTCTCTATGTAATCTAGTCCGTGAGCTATATATATAATAAAGATTAGTGTTGAGTCAAGGGCTTGATTATTTTGCCATGATCTTGGGTGAATAAAAGAAAAGAGAAAAAGAATAAAAAGAAACAAAGAGTTCATATTGATCTTATTGAGAGTAATGACTTCATATAGAAAGAGTATGATGATTAAAAGTTGTTGGGAGTTGGCAGACATAGCTTTGGTCATTGTTGCAATTAATAGGAAGTAATAAGGAAAGAGAGGTTTTCACATATAGATATATTATCATTGACATCTTTTATGATTGTGAGCACTCATTAAAATATGACATGCTAAAGAGTTGATGTTGGATAAGGAAGACAACGTAATGAGTTATGTCCTTCTTATATCTGAGATAAAGTATGTTGTCATGGATCCTCTAACTTGTTGAGCTTGCCTTTCCCCCTCATGCTAGCCAAATTCTCAGCACCAAGTAGAAATACTACTTGTGCTTCCAAAATCCCTAAACCAGTTTTGCCATGAGAGTCCACCATATCTACCTATGGATTGAGTAAGATCCTTCAAGTAAGTTGTCATCGGTGCAAAGCAATAAAAATTGCTCTAAATATGTATGATTGATTGGT
This sequence comes from Triticum dicoccoides, assembly GCF_002162155.2. NCBI lineage: Eukaryota > Viridiplantae > Streptophyta > Magnoliopsida > Poales > Poaceae > Triticum > Triticum dicoccoides. Next base: position 525,129,934 of record NC_041384.1, on the reverse strand, counting down.
GTGGGAGAAATAAACTTTATACGATCTTGTGATGTGGAAGTAATAAAAGCGACGGACTGCATAATAAAGGTTCATATCACAAGTGGCAATATAAAGTGACATTCTTTCGCATTGAGATTTTATGCATCCAACCATAAAAGCGCATGGCAACCTCTGCTTCCCTCTGCGAAGGGCCTATCTTTTATTATTATCTTCTACCTTATGCAAGATTCACGGTGATCTTCACCTTTTCTTTTTCATTTTATCCTTTGGCAAGCTCGGCATGTTGGAAAGAACATGATATATATATATAGATATCTAATTGGATGTAGGGGAGCATGAACCATTATTGTTGACATTATCCTTGAGGTAAAAGGTTGTGGGGCAAAACTATAAGCCCCTATCTTTCTCTGTGTCCGATTAAAACTTCATAAACACAAGTATTGCGTGAGTGTTAGCAATTATGAAGGACGAAATGATAGTTGAGTATCTGGACTTGCTTTTTAGCTCTGACATAAACTCTTTCCGATGTTATGATAAATTGCAATTGCTTCAATGACTGAGATTATAGTTTGTTGGAGCCCAATAAAGTTTATGATTTATACTTTTGCATTGTGAATAGATCATCATTTGAACATAAGTAATCATATGACAAAATCTATATATGTTGTTGTTATGAGAATAATCATGATGTCTTCATGTTCGTATTTTATTTTTTATCGACGCCTCTACCTCTAAACATAAGGACATATTTATTGTTATCGGTTTTTCGCTTGAGGACAAGCGAGGTCTAAGCTTGGGGGAGTTGATACGTCCATTTTGCATCATGCTTCTATATCGATATTTATTGCATTATGGACTGTTATTTCACTTTATGTCACAATACTTATGGCTATTCTCTCTTATTTTACAAGGTTTACATAAGGAGGGAGAATGCCGGGAGCTGGAATTCTGGGCTGGAAAAGGAGCAAATATTAGAGACATATTCTGCGCAACTCCAAAAGTCCTGGAACTTCATGGGACATCTTAGAAGAAATAAAGAAAAATCCTCGCCAAAGATGAAGGCCAGGGGGCCACACCCTTCTCACGAGGG
>NC_041384.1:525083345-525128482 GCF_002162155.2 Triticum dicoccoides | reverse complement strand
CCCTCCAGGGCGCGCTCCCTACCTCGTGGGCCCCCTGGTGGCTCTCCGACGCCCATCTTCTTCTATATGAGGTATTTCGATGAGAAAAAAAAATAGGAAGCAACTTTTCGGGACGAGACTCCGCCGCCACGAGGCGGAACCTTGGCGGATCCAATCTAGAGCTCCGGCAGAGCTGTTCTGCGGGGGATACTTCCCTCCCGGAGGGGGAAATCATCACCATCGTCATCACCAATGCTCCTCTCATCGGGAGAGGGCAATCTCCATCAACATCTTCACCAGCACCATCTCATCTCCAAACCCTAGTTCATCTCTTGTATCCAATTCTTGTCTCAAAGTCCGGGATTGGTGCTGGTAGGTTGCTAGTAGTGTTGATTACTCTTCGTAGTTGACGCTAGTTGGTTTATTTGGTGGAAGATCATATGTTCAGATCCTATATGCATATTATTACCCCTCTGATTATGAACATGAATATGCTTTGTGAGTAATTACGTTCGTTCCTGAGGACAAGGGAGAAGTTTTGCTACGAGTAGTCATGTGAATTTGGTATTCGTTTGATATTTTGATAAGATGTATATTGTCTAGCCTCTAGTGGTGTTATGTGAACGTCGACTACATAACACTTCACCATTATTTGGGCCTAGAGGAAGGCATTGGGAAGTAATAAGTAGATGATGGGTTGCTAGAGTGATAGAAGCTTAAATCCTAGTTTATGCGTTGCTTCGTAAGGGGCTGATTTGGATCCATATGTCTCATGCTATGGTTAGGTTTACCTTAATACTTTTGTTGTAGTTGCGGATGCTTGCAATAGAGGTTAATCATAAGTGGGATGATTGTTCAAGTAAGAAGAGCACCCAAGCACCGGTCCACCCACATATCAAATTATCAAAGTATCGAACGCGAATCATATGAACGTGATGAAAACTAGCTTGACGATATTCCCATTTGTCCTCGGGGGCGCTTTTCCTACAAAAGGATTGGGCCACCTTGCTGAACTTTATTTACTTTTGTTACTTGTTGCTCGTTACAATCTATCTTATCACAAAACTATCTGTCACCACTTATTTCAGTACTTGCAGAGAATACCTTGCTGAAAACCGCTTATCAGTTCCTTCTGCTCTTCGTTGGGTTCGACACTCTTACTTATCGAAAGGACTACGATAGATCCCCTATACTTGTGGGTCATCACGTCCCAAGGGCCGGCTGGCCTCCCCCTTGCTCCTTTATATACGGGGGCAGGGGGCACCCTAGAACACACAAGTTGATTGTTTCCAGCCGTGTGCGATGCCCCCCTTCATCATAATCCACCTCGGTCATATCGTAGCGGTGCTTAAGCGAAGCTCTGTTCCGGTAGCATCATCATCACCATCATCACGCCAACATGCTGACGAAACTCTCGCTCGGCACTCTGCTGGATCGTGAGTTCGTGGGACGTCACCGAGCCGAACGTGTGCAGACCGCGGAGGTGTCGTACTTTCGGTACTAGGATCGGTCAATCGTGAAGACGTATGACTACATCAACCGCATTGTCATAACACTTCCGCTTACGGTCTACGAGGGTACGTGGACAACACTCTTCCCCTCTCGTTGCTATGCATCACCATGATCTTGCGTGTGCGTAGGAATTTTTTTGAAATTACTGCGTTTCCCAACAAGGATACTATTAGCCTACCTTGAAAACTAAGTTACCTACAATACTATGAACTTAGAGGCGAAGCTAGTTATGATAGATTACTTGCTAGTTATGGTAGAAAACTTAAAGGGTGAAGCTAGTTAACTTGGTAGTCATGGTAGTCAACTTCAAAGGGTTTTTTGTTGATAGGTGATCATACTACGCATACTAATAAGAAGTTGCTTTCTTATAACACTAAAGTTGCCTCCGCAGCATCCAAAGTTGGTTTTAAAAAGTTTGTCGAAACGTATCTATATGGGATCTAGTTTTGAAGAACTCATCATGACAAACATAATGGTGAACACGGATTTGAAATTCGACGCTCGAGTCAAAAGTTACGGATTTTAGAAAATTTTTAAGCTTCAAATAAATGCATGCACGTGGGATCTTGCTGAATAACGGGACGGAGGGAAACGTGAAGACGCGAGGGGACCAACCGACCAGGTGCTTTTTCTCTTTGTCAGATCTCGTCTTTTGAAACGTATGGGACTAGTAGCAATGCAATCACATTAAGAATACTGGGATCGAACGGCTTGAATGGGTGCGCTCGCTGCAACCAAATAGCGCAGCTGCACTAACACACATTTAGGATATATATTTGGTTTTGTAGATGTTAATATTTTTTTAATATAAAATTGGTCGAACTTTGCATAGTTTGACTTGAGACAAATCTAATACTCAAAGTAAAAATGACCGGAGGGAGTATTACCACCGCCATAAAAAGCGTGTCTTAAATTTGTCTACCATATTTTGGGACAGAGTATAAAACATTTTGAATCTTAACTAGAATACCCATGACATGAAAAAAAAATTAGAAACGGGAGTAAAGTTTGTCTCATCTCATTAATTAACAAGAAGAATGACAAGGTTCGAGAGTTTCATGACCACAAATGTCAAATACACAAGGGGATCACTCTCCCAAAAATATTTAGCCCCAACAATGATCCAAATCTTCGCCTCAACGTTGATCGAGAAAATCATGTGGGTTGGTAAAGATGACTTGTTTCGAAAAACTCTCGCATTTCTTTGTTCCAGATTGGCCAACAAACGCGTGGGGTTGTGAGGGACCTGTCTGGCGGCCTTGTTTGCGTGTGCCCGGATGGTGGATGTTGTCGGGGTTGCTGCGCCTCCTGGTATCCTTTCATCTGCTTGCATGCATTGACGGGTGTGCGAGGTGCCGTCTTGCCCGGTTTATTTGTGTCTCTTTGATCCTTTGGTAGTTCGGTGATGCTGGGTCTACCGCGGCGCTTGTGCGTGTCATGCACCCGGTCGACATTGTTCGCCGCCATATGCAACGTCACGCCGCTGCTTTTGCGGTGATTTGGACGTTTGCGCGTCATATGTTGGGTCGGTATAATGCACGTTTCCTTCTCGTGTGTAGTTCGACGCCATGTAGCCCCGCAACGCTTCGCTGCATTTTCTGCGAAATAGGTCCGTTATATGCTGTGTCAGTGCAACAATTGTTTGTGTTTGATGTATTGTACGCTGCATTCAACGTCGCATCATTGCATTTGCGGTGCGTGAGAAGTGGGTGTGTCGGTCACTTGCTTGGGCCCGCCACACAAGCATCGTAGCCCACCAATCAGGCCCAACCAAAGGACAACACAAACTTATACTCCCTTCATTTCACAATGTAGTGCTTCCTCTATCCACGTGTTTCAACTTTGACCGTCAATTTAACTATGAAGACCGATTGCGGCGGGAGCAAAAATTATATCAACGAATTCGTATTCGAAAGAAGTTTTCAATTATATAATTTTTTCTCCCGCCGCAGTTGGTCTCATTGATTAAATTTACGGTCAAAGTTGGATCTCGGAAAGCGCAGACGCACTATATTTTGAAATGAAGGGAGTACCAGGGTTTGGGCCCTCTCCTCCCAAAATACTAGCCAGATTAGAGAAGACATCCTCATCCTTGTAAGTTGTGCTCTATCTTCTTCTACAACTGATGTGTGACTAAAACTCACAAATCTCTCTGTGACACATTGATCACCATGGGCCGCTAACACATTGATCACCCACGAATCATGACCAACCACCTATGAGTCAATCGAGATTTATTTACTACTCCCTTCGTCCGGGTTTATTGGGCCCGGAGACAGGATTGGCAAGACCAAGGAACGTAGTACTCCCTCCGGTCCTTTTTACTCTGCACATTGGATTTGCCGAAAGTCAAACTTTGCTAAGTTTGACCAAATTTATATTAGAAATTATTAGCATCTATAATATCTAATAAATATAATATGAAAATATAATCCAAGATGAATCTAATGATATTAGTGTTGTTATGTGAATGTCTATAATTTTTTATATAAACTTGGTCAAAGTTGGATGAGATTGACTTCAGACAAACCTAATATGCAGAGTAAAAAGAACCGAAAGGAGTAACTGGCCTTGATTAAGGTGGAAATTTCTGATGTTTAATTGTGGTGTGCATTTCGGGAGCCACGTAATTTAATGTGCACTCTAGGTAATCCATCCAGTAGCCCAGAGTTCAAGCGCATGCTGATGCATGGCCGCTAGCATGGCCAATCTGAAGACCAGGAGAAGCCCATGCGTCCGCTTAGGCAGTGGCGAATCTAAAAAAAATATGGAGGGTGGGCTGGGTTGCCTGAGTCATGTAAATATGTGTTGAATTGGGCCTGCAAGTAGCTAGTCTGGGCCTTAAAATTAGTAGTAGAAACAAATTTTACAGTGCTGGAGGGGGGGCTTGAGCCTGTTAAAGCCCCCCCGGTAGAATCGCCCCTGCGCTTAGGTCGCTACATGCAATGGGCTAGTTAATTTCCCTCGGTCCCCCGCAACTGAATGGCTTTGATTCCAAGAAAATTAATTAGAAGGGCCTAATAAATCGAGACGTGTTGTTGTGGCTGAGAGGCCTAATAAACTCGGACGGAGGGAGTAGTACCAAGACTCTGATACCACTTGTTAGAATAATCTGACGTACAACTGATTCATCGAGGAACAAGCAATCACAGCACAATGACGACACCGAGATTTCATAACGAGGTTCGAAGAACTCGCCTATTCCCGGGGCAATGGCTAGTTGACTACGGGCAATCCTCCTCGAGATACGACAACACCGAATGTACTAGGTGCTGGCACATGCCGCCGGCTCCTCCCACGTGCATGTCTCTATCTAGTCATCGTCGGTTACAACATGGGGTACCTCTCATTATATAAGAGGCCAAGGGTATAAACTGTTCGACTCCAACATTATATGTATTCTGCCACTCTACAACATAAGTCCAATCTAACCTGACCTTGTACATACTATTCGACACAAACTCATTAGTATTGAAAAAGGCACGACAGCGACACACGATTGGTCTAGCTTGCGGGAGGCTCTACCACAAACGCTTTCGGAATATTCGGACACTGTGTCGTGGAGGATCACCCCGACGACGGAGTTCTCGGTGAGCTCGGCATACCATGCTCTGTGCCAGGCACCAGCCACACCTTGGTTAGCTCCAATGTGGAAAGCCCCCGCCCCCCTGAAGATTAAGATGTTTGGCAGCTACTATGAAATCGCCTCCCCTCGGGGATAGAGGTTCTTAAGCGACACGGCCCCGGGAACGGCCTGTGCCCCCTTTGCACGGTACCGGAGACGGAGACACATATCCTCTTCGCTTGTACTGCTGCAAGGGTGATTTGGACGTTCGTTTACGAGGCGCTGGGACCCGAATGAGAGGCCCTGGACCTTGCGGACTTCCTTCAACATAGGGCTACCCATCTGCCGCAACATTGCCGCCTTTTCTGGCTAGTTTTTGCGGCGATGACATGGACACTTTGGACGACTCGTAATAAGATGGTGATTGAGAAGGTCTTCTCGGCAAAGGCATATGACTCCTTCAAATTCCTTGCTTTTATGCAGCACTGGCACCCGCTCTCGAGGCAGTGTGACCGTACCCGCCTCGGCCACATGATGGATGCGCTTCTGGCTACAGCCCGTCGGCTCTCAGCATCGTAGTGTCGCTTCACGACTGCCACTAGGTTACCTTTTTCATATTATTTTTTTATGTTTTCTTGGACATTGTTGTGTTGTGGCCCCAACCGTTGGTTTGTAACTTGGGATTTGCTTGACTGTTGTATGAAACTTTGCTTTATTTATAAAGTGAGACGAAAGCCTGTTTTGAGGAAGTGACATACGATCAAAAACCTATTTCGAGGAAGTGACACACGATCAAAGAAGGGGGAGCTCAAAGGGGAAGAGGGAATTGATACCGTTTTTCTTATTGTGGGGACATGTTACGAGGTTGAAGCTCTCACAGCTAAACAGAAACTCGGATACATCACAATGACATTCCCAGAAATCTTATCTAGCTGCGGGGCCACTCACCAGATCTAGCACCCTCCCACTCTGCGTACTCTGGCTTGCAATGTCACTGTTTTCCCCATACCCGTCGCCACTTCCGGCATACGAACCGTGCACCCTCTCGCAGCCTTCTTCCAGCTCCAAGCTCTCCTTGAGCTGGACGACGACGTCGGCCATGGCGGGCCTCTGGCTGGCCGCCTGCTCCGTGCACCTCGGGGCCAGGTCGGCGACCTTCCAGACGGAGTTGAGGTCGTACCGCCCCGCATGTTGTCGTCCACGACGCTCTCGATGTCGCCCTTGGCGAGCCTCTGCCGCGCCCACTGCACGATGTGCACGCTCTCCGGGAGGATCGGGGGCTGGCCCGTGACCACCTCCAGCAGCACGATCCCGAAGCTGTACACGTCGCTCTTCTCGCTGAGCTGGAACGAAGTGTAGTACCTGCAGAGTACGTGTTGGAGTCTCAGAGAGCACTTTTTACTACCACTTCGGTTTGCTTCTCTGTGGTTTTGGTTAGTGGAGAAGAACGTACTCGGGGTCGAGATATCCGGGGGTTCCCACTACTCGCGTGGAGACATGGGACTGGAGGTCGTTGTTGAAGGCCTTGGACAGGCCGAAGTCGGCGATCTTGGCCTCCAGGTTGCTCCCGTTCAGGAGTATGTTGGCCGCCTTCACGTCCCTGTGGATCAGCGGCGGCGTGCACGCCTTGTGCAGGTACTCAAGGCCTGCACATCAGAAAAAGAACATTCAGTCAAGTTGGTTTCTGACAGAAAAGAGAAGCAGGTGTGCTGAAATAAATTATGTCTGGTAGTAGCTTGGAAACCTTGGGCAGAGTCGAGCGAGATCCTTAATCTTTGGCGCCATGTTAAAGGTACAGAGTTGGGGGATTTTTCTGAAAGATGCAAGTAATCAGCAGGGATTTCAGGGATAAGAGTACAAGCTAGTAATTGATTTCTTCCTACTACCTCTTAGCTTCTCTTGTAAAGTTCCTTCAGACATGTACTCGTACACAAGAGCTGAGTGCTGCCCATCCTTGCAGTGGCCAACCAGATTCACCAAGTTCCTGTGATGAACTCTTATCAGATGCAGAGCCTGAAATGCAATTCAGAGTAGTTCTGTCAGTCAGTGACCAAGTGCATTTTATTTTGCAGCACATCCGTATATGGTTTGACGAAACTGAGAAATTCTTGTTATTAAAGTATTTGGATTTGATTAATTCTGCGCACACGATGGAAGAGAAAAAACACGCATAGGAATGAGGGGAAAGGAGCAGGAAGAAACCTAACCTCTGCCAAGAACTCATTAACCCCTTGAGATGACGATTCTGAGCGCGTTTTGACTGCAACCGGGGTTCCATCTTCCAAGTAGCCAAGATAGACTACTCCGAACCCACCTTTGCCAATGGACTTCTCGAAGCTATTTGTGATAGTCTTTAGCTCTTTGTAACTGAACTGGCGGGTATCGAATTGCAATGAGACAGCGTCTCCATTGTCTTCTTTTGATTTACTTCCATTCAGCGGTCTGACAGAAAGATCTGCATAGGCACTGCTTTATTAGCAACCAAGAACACGACACACTATATTTTTCCTGAACAATAATTAGACAACTAGTACTTGGTTTCTAGTCAACAGAAATCACCATTTTCAGTTCTTCTTCTGCGAAGGCAGAGTGTAAGAGTTACCACCACAACCACCAGTACAGAAAGTACAACGGCAGCCACAGCGAGATTTACGGCAGAAATCTTGGTAGGTTTTTTTTCTTTGTGGCTGGTCATTGTTGATGCTGCTTATGTTCGCTTCAATTCTAACATCACCAAAAATAAGGATCACAAATCATAGTGAATACTGAATAGTGTTACAGGATATGTTGGGTACAGGAATGTTCCACTGTTTTTTTTCTGATATTCAGACACTGTTGTTAAAACCCTATTAAAAATGTTCAGATTTTTGATCCTTTGTTTGCTTTGCACAATAGGATTGTAAATGGTGACAATGAGCAGGTCCGTGATTATATATATTTTTTCTTCTGAACTATATATATAGGAAGATAATACTACCTTAATGAAAGTGCACCTTCTTGCGACCTTTTTAGAAGACTTTCTTGAACTGATCCATTGAACTTGTTGCCGGTCAAATCTCTGAGGGGAAACAGGGGACGGGATTAATGTTGGGCGAGTGTAACAGTGACAATGTTTCATCAAAGTAGTACAAATCTCATGGTCATTGATCTTACAGGACAGCAAGCGACGGTAGTTGTGCAAGAAATTCAGGAATGTTCCCTGTCAAACTGTTGTGAGATAAATCCCTGAAAAATCAACAAATCTTCCAACTATTACCACTGAATGTGCAGCACAAAAATACTGACGGGGAACTAGAGTAGTAAAATAGATGATGCATATTTACAGGTTCTGAAGAGCAGTGAGATTGCTTAAAAGAGTGGTGATTTCTCCAGCCAACCCATTGGAGGACAAGTTTCTGCAAGAAAAGGCATCCCCAAAGGTTAAACATTTTTCAGTTATCTCACTATGTTACACAGTACTACTCCCTCCGTTTCAAATTACTCGTTGTAGAAATGGATGTATCTAGAACTAAAATACATCTAGATACATCCATACCTGCGACAAGTAATTTGGAACGGAGGGAGTATTACGCAGTATTTAGGGGTGAATTCTTCTCCTGGTTCGGTTCAAAAAGCATTTAGGACTGGATTTGCATCTTGCAGGTGCAGGAACTCACAGTGAGGTGATTCTTGGTGCGCTAGAGATTGCATAGTTGCAACCTACACCGTCCCACAAATATATCTTGGGGCCACACGGATCACCCATCCAGTTCCTCTTGATCTCATACTTGGCCTTGATGGCCATAATGGCACTCACTAGATCCCCCAAATCAATTAATAGAAACAACAAAATGTCAGCTTCCTTTTTTTTTGTGAATATGTCAGCTTCCTTTCAGTAACCATCACTGTGCATGACGAAATTCAGTTCAGAGACACCAATTTGCATGTATGAGGTCAGAGACCATACCATCTCCTCCATGAGTTGCACGCTCTGCAGTAGGCACCATGACATAGATCTCCAGCGCATTGAGCAATGGCGGCAGCGTCGAGTTGGCGGTCGGTTCGATCCTGAAGCTGTACTCCGTACTCCCTGCCACCATCCCGAACATTGAGCTGGAGTAACGGAACTCCGGGGAGAAGGGCTTGCTGTACCACAGACCGTTGTTGAGGTAGACCTCGCAGATCCTCGCCTCGCTGCCGTTGAGCCGCCGGAGCTCGGCCATGTGAAGCACGGCGAAGTAGTCCAGCTCCTTGTTGGACTCGTACGCGCCCCAGTAGAACCGCAGGCTGAAGCCGTCGTCCACGGTGGCGGCCGTCTGCATCACCGCCGACGGCACCTCGAACTGGTCCCCGGCGACGTAGCGCACCGTGCCCGTCGTGTTGGCCGGGTTCCATGACCGCAGGTTCGCTAGCACCTTCCAGACGCGGTCGTGGGGGTCCGACGGGTACCTCACGATCGGCTTCTCGTCGTCGGGGCCGAGGTTGTACCGGCCGTGGACGGCCATGGAGAGGGAGGCATTCGCCACGACGGGGTATAGCGTGTCCGGGAGCGGGCGCAGCTCGAGGCCGGAGATGAAGGGCGTGCCGAGCCCCTTCTTGCCGACGAGGCAGACCTGGACGTAGTCGTCGGGCACGACGGCGATGATCTCCGCCTGGAAGGTGTCGGAGACGCTGGAGACGTTCACCGTCTGCCAGAAGTTGACGCCGAGGTGGAGGTCGAACACGGCGAGGCCGCCGGGGCCCAGCCCGTCGTAGTTCCCGTGCAGGAAGGTGGCGCGGACCAGGTACTTGGTGCCCGGCGTCAGGGAGCGCACGGTGTAGCAGTTCCGGGCGCCGGTGGGGAAGCTCCGGAGGTCGTTGTAGAGCCTCGGCAGCTTCAGGTCGATCATGCCGGCGTGCTCGGCGGAGATGTTGTGGCTGACGCCCGCGTCCACGAACTGCGCGTCGGGGACGTACGGCAGCCAGGTGACGACGTCGACGTAGCCGGCGCTCGGAGGGCTGCCGCAGTCGATGCTGATGAAACCTGGAGCCAAGCAGATCGACGGTGGCACCGCACGAGTGGGCAAGGTTTACTACTAGTTCGTCCAGAATCGAACTCCGGGGAGAAATGTGTGTGATTGCGGGCAGCTTACCGCGAGTGTTAGCTTGAGCGCGAGCATAGAGCACGACATGGGCGACGCAGATGGAGATGAGCGAGAAGACGGCGGCCGTCGTCCGCACGGAGCCGTGGCGCGACATGGCAGGCTAGCTGATGAAGTGATGATGACCTCCAGCTCCAGGTGCCTCCGTGATCTTGGAAAGAGAATATCAATGGATTAAAGGTAATGCACTGATTTATTTTGGGTTAATGCACGTCTTTGCGAATGTATTTTATTCAGGCCTATTTCGATCAATCGCGACGAACAGGGTGCCACGTTGTGGGCATTCAAATCAGTGCGTATTGGTCCGAAATCGGATACAAAATTCGTCCCTCGTGTCAACACGCGATGGTCTTTTCTAGATTTGTTGTGCGTAAAACATGCGTCATGGCTGTCTCCTACCCCTGCCAGAGCTTTGCTACATCTACGTAAAATCTCTTACGAATCTTACGTACAAGCTCACGTGGTCTGATTTGATTGGAACAAGATAAGACCCTGACCCATCTGACAAAATAGATGAGTGGACAGCTTTACGTAACCTGCTACGGTTGATGTAGCATTTTTTTTAAAGAAAATGATTCCAGCCCCAGTTCCATTTTCATCAAAAAATGAAATTCACAGAGTACAACATTTATTACAAACTGCGGGAGGAGATTGAGGCATCCCTCCGACATGGTTTTCAGAAATCACAAAACACAAACATCTAAAAAACAGGGCCAAGGCTAAAAGAACTATGTTGAAATGAGACTAACTACTTGCAGACCTCGCTATGGGAAGGAAACATGAGGCTAAATTTAACCATCAATGACCACGCTCTTCTCCATGCCCATCCACCCTCCCATCTTTTGGAGAGAGTATTGCAGCCAAAGTTCATTCCTCTTCAGCCTGGCTCTGGCCAAAGCAGCAGCGGTGTTCTTCTTGCAGCCTCCCATATAGCCACAATGATCCCCTCCACGCGCTCTCTTGCACTTCCTTTGCACAGGATCTTCCACAGGTTGCAAAAGTCTGCAATCCTTCTCAGAACCACCTGCACACCCATTCAGTTTGTGTTATTAAAACGTAAATCATTCTTGCATCTCCAGATAGCCCAGAGAGTAGCTGATATAGTCAGATTTTCGGCTTGCAAGTTTTTAACTTTTCCCCACATGTCTGCCACCTTATCAAAGGCAGGTAGGGGGATGCATCCTATGATGGAATGTATATTTTTCCAGATCTCCCTAGCTACAACACACTCAAAAAACAAGTGGTTGATATTTTCACATTCTGAGCAGAACAAGCAAGATAGATCATCTAAGTGTTGCCTTTTTATAAGATTCTCTCTAACCAACAACTTATTATGTGGCAGCAGCCACAAAAATATATGGATGTTGGGAGGTACATGGATTTTCCATATATCAAAAACATGAACTGGGCTAATGCCCCTAAAATTAATCATGGCATACATAGATCTAACTGAGTATTTACTATTTGACTCTAGTTTTCATATTAAAGCATCATCATCATCACACACGACAACAGATTGAACAATGCTTAACAGGTCAAATCAGAGGAGAAGCAACCTATTATCTACACATCTCCTAAATGTGATTTTAAGGTTTACCACATCCCACAAATCAGGAATAACCTGATTGTAGCATTTTTGCCCCTACCATTACCACAGCGAGCCGAACACTGCTTTTCCTTAGAATCAACCGAACACTCTGCTGACAGGGAGCTCCTAAGGGCATCTCTAAGAGCAACACTAGCAGCACACACACAAAATAAGAAGAAGAAGAAGAAGAAGAAGAAGAAGAAGAACTCTAGCCGACGGCGTAAATCAGCCCGTCACGCAAAATAACCATCAATACACGGGACCATGACAAAAAATCGTCTCAATCAGGTCTGGCCATAATTTTTTTTTGCGGACACCTCCATATTTCAGCCTGTAGCCGTCAAATCTAACAACCCCCCTCCTCCTTTGTCGCTCCCTTTATTCCCTCGTGCGACTTGGCGAGAGGGAAACTTCCTCCCCTTCCACGCCGCCCGCCTGCATCGCTGTTGTCGCAAATCCCTTCGGCCCCAAGCCGTCTCGCCTTGATGCGCCCCCAATTGCCGCGATGGGGCCGCCACAGCCCCCGGACGACGTTTCCATGTATTGGCGATCCCATTGGTGCCACCTTGCCTACTCCCTCCCGCCGTCGCTCACGCGACCATGTTCCTCGCCGCCGCGCCTACTCCTCTTGCCGCTAGCGTGAAGCAGAAGCAGCAGGGCAACCACGTCGTCCATGGAGCTGTGGCTGCCGCGGTCATGAATCCTCCCGCCACGGTCGCCGCCACGCGGACGTCCGCATCTTCCACCCCCTCCGGTGGACGTCCAAAGACCCAAGCAAAGGGGCCGGAGAAGAAGGTTGTGGCGGCGCGAGGACAGGCCCCACCTCAACCCCCTCCGATGAGCAATGTGTCACGCAATCCCATCGACTCCACCAACGCCAACGTGCTCGAAGAAACGCGGAGAGGTAAAGAAAATTATCTTTGCTCCAATGAACTTTGATTGAAATTTGCTTCGGTTTCTTAGTGTTTCAGCCGTCAGATTTTGTAGCTACACCATTGATACATCATATACCGAGTTGTTGGAGGAGAATGAGGTGGACTTGAGTGCTCCACTTGATGATTTTGAACCGGGTACCAATCCGGAGGTTCAAGCCGAGGTTGAGGAGGCGGATGACAACAATGATAAAGTGAAAGAGCTTGAGGTGGAGGAGTTCGATACTAGCCAAGCCAAGTTTGAAAAAAGAACCGGCAATTACAGGAGGAAGTTTGCTTGATTCGAGCATGGGAGAGCTGTCACCCACCAGAACGAGCAACACGGCAGGCCCACAGGCGCCTCGAGAAGCCCATCCAGGGGTACTTTTAGCGTAATCGTCATATGTCGCCTGTACTTATGCTTATTACTGCTCGCCTACTGCATAGCGCTATTTGAGCCGGCCTAATACTGTAGCTTCGCTCGATTTTTTTAGTACTTCCCCCGTCCCAAAATAAATGTTGTCGTTTTAGTTCAATTTTGGAGGACCAGCCTTTTCACTGCTTTTATTAGTTTTCTTCGGTTCTTCTTTATCCTTTTCGTTTTCTTTTCTCTGCTTCACTTCGTTTCTTTCATTGTTTTTCACCGGTTTTCTTATGTTTTTTATTTTCTTTTTTCTTTATTTTCAACACATATCTAATATTTTCATAGACATATTACATTTTCCTACAAATCAGAAATATTTCTCTATTCATGTTTAATATTTTTTAAATACATTATTTTTAATATATATTTTGATGTCTACTTTTTTCACACATATATATATATATGTTTAAAATATATTTTCAAATACTTGTTTAAACATTTTTTGAGTATCTGTTAACATTATTGAAATACATGTTGAACTGTTTCTTTTGTATGATGCATGTCATTTATATAAACTATGCAAGCATTTTTTTGAAATATATAAATATTTTTAAATAAAGTCTCAAACATTTTATTTGAAATGTATGTATATTTTTGTAAATGTAATGTACATTCTTTTGAATAGTATGGAACATTTGTTTCATGGCAGAAACATTTTTTACATTGTATAATGTTTTTAAAATATGCAATATACATTTTTTGCTACACTTGGACATTTTTGAAGTTTCAAAAACATTTGTTTGAATGGTACAAACATTTTCTAAGAGCTGAGCGACCATTTTTTTACACCGCATTATATTTTTAGTTGTGCGTTGAACACTTTTGAAAACTTAACTATTTATTTTCATAATATTTGTATTTATTATTTTCTAAACTTTAGAAAAGTAAAAAAGAATCATGTGTGCAACATCGGAGGGATGAGACATGTGGTTATTGCATCGGACCACTACTGGCTCGCTGTAGGTGACCTGGTCTTCTGCCTCGCATAAGGCAAGATATAGACTCGCCGATCACTAGTTAAGAGTCATCCCTTGCAAATGTCACTCCCCACCTTGTTAGGTGCTAGCAAGTGGTGTGTGCCACTTGTCCCAACGAGGAGGTTTCCTATTTTTTCGTAGATTCTTTTATTCGAAACGTTTTATCTCTTGAACAGTGTGTCCAAATACCGAATCCATTGTTGAGTTTCTTCACATTGGGATCTTCAAAACCAGATCCCGTGTTAACAGGTTTTAGTAAACTTTTTCACGAAACAAAAGACAAGAGAAAAATGGATACTGAAAGAAAAACGAAAAAATGAAAGAAAAAACAAAAGTCTGCATGCATGGTTGCGTTTTCACTTGTTTGGGAAGCACAGACAATGCTTTTCCGAGGAAGCACGAGTTGTGCTTCTCGCGAAAGCAAATATGTGCTTCTCGTAGAAACACATGATGTGTTTTTCATATTATTATTTTTCGAAAAGCACAACTGTGGTTTAATTTTTTTTCACTAAAACCTAGGAAAAATCAGACAAAAACTTAAAAGCCAAGAAAACTCATCTTACACCCAAAACACATGTACACAATTTTTTTAAAAGAAAATTCAGAGGTAGCGTCCAACATGCGACATGTGGTAGCAGCTGAGCGCACCACTTGACGCGCTACCATGCCAGAAAAGTGACCAGTACGGGAGCCCCACAAGAGGTGACCTTTAGTTAGTTACTCTCTAGACTGTCCCTAGTAGACACTAAAAAAAAGACTATCCCTAGTTTTTTTTAGGGTTAGGGGTTCTCCCATCGGAATTCCTGTTGTATATTGAGGGCAGGGCGCAACAGCAGTGAACCGTGTGCTCGGCTCACTATGAGGCAGTGAACTGTGCTCGGCCCCAAGTAACCGACAGGATTGCGCTCGGCCCACTAACTCAATACATTATTTTCTAAAAAAAACGATCGGATTGCTCAGGAAACTTGGACCCCAAGTTATCGACCACACGACAAGAACTAACAAACACGACCACCAACCCGTGCCCGCCAAGGAAGGGAAGCCCCCGGTGCGTATAAATTGTCCACCGGCAGATCTGGCATCGACGAACAGAACCACGAAGCAAGCCAAGGAAACGAGCAAAGATGCGTCGGGAGGGACGGCAGCGAGGGTGGGTGCGCGTGTACGACCGCGAGCTGGTTGACCCGGAAGGCAAGCGCCGCGTCGTGCACGCCGTGGAGGGGCCGGCGGTGGCCAACGGCGGGTTCATCCGGGCGTCGCGGAGGCCGACCAACCAATCCAAGTCCGGCGGCCTCCGCGCGCTCGGCAGGAGCAGAATCGCGCAACAGGAGGAGGAGGAGGAGCCGCAGGCCCTTCCGCCGACGATGGCCGTGCGCTTCGGGTACTACTACTCGACGGGATGGCAGTCGCCGTTCAAGTTCGAGTCCGCCATGTACAACTGCAAGAAAGTGGAGATCCGTCCGCCGGCGGCAGCGCGCTTCGGGGGAAGATCGTCGTGCAAGGCGGGCGCAAGTTCAGGCACGACGAGGTCAAGAAGTATTACCTCGACGCGGCCGACGTCCTCGACGGGCAGCTCGATTATCTTCATGACTTCGATTCATGAGCGCTCGGGACGGAGGTGCATTCACTAGTAGAAAAAGTGTCAAATGTGAAGCACATTAGTGTCGGTTTGAATTTGAGCCGGCACTAATGTGACCATTAGTGCCGGTTTCAACGGCTAGGCGGACGGACATCATTAGTACCGGTTCGTGGACAACCTTTAGTACCGGTTCATGCCACGAACCGGTACTAATGAGGTTGTGTGAGGCTATGGTCAGGCTGGGGCCCCCACGAAGACCTTTAGTACCGGTTCATGCCCTGAACCGGTACTAGAGTTTCTTAGTAAGCTGATTTTTAGTCCCACCTCGCCAAGAGAGAGGCAGTATGAGCGGTTTATAAGCCGTGAGTGCACAAACAATGACGAAGAGTTGCAATGCTCACCTGCATGTTGATTAGCTTCAAGCCTTGCGGAATAGCATAGATTGCACTGAGCTATGTGCAGTGCAGTCTACACTATTCCGAATGGCTTGAAGCAAATTAACCAGCATTGCACCTTTTTTTTTATTTTTAATAACTTATTTGAACTCCGGACTTCTTTTGTGTTCAGTATGCAGCATTCAAAGCGAAGTCATCAATTTCCAACATGTTCTGACATCATTTGTTGTTTTTCGGTCATTTACCTAATTGTTTAGAGAGATAAATGACCGTGAAATTATTGAGGGCGTGCATACTTTTCTGCTTGCGGCTAAGGTAAACAAGCGGGCGGATGGTTTTATGCCTTGTCCATGTGCTGGCTGTAAGAATGGTCACAATTACTCTACGTCAAGAACCATTCACGTCCACCTATTTAAGTCCGGTTTCATGCCCCACTATAATGTTTGGACCAAGCACGAAGAAAGAGGGGTTATGATGGAAGATACATGCATGCCCTAATGATTGCATCCTCTACCGCAAGATCAGCCGCGATGACCCTGATGATGTCGAGGGCGAGCGCCCCAGGAAGAAGATTCCTGCCAAGTTTGATGAAATTGCTACATTCACAGTGAATATTGACCTGAGCATCCCGTAAAATGATGAAGATTTTCCATGGTTACGGCGCAAAGGGACACATGCGAAGAAAAAGTTTCACACCCAAAGATCTGGGATGTGATCGGCTTCACTATCATCGCTTTCTTCTGTGTTTCACATCCAGAAGGGAATCTCTGTAATGGTTAGGGTAGTTAATTATGTGTTTTGGCATTTGAAACGTGAAGAAATTTTATGTGCAAACAAATTCTTTCACGCCTTTACTGATTTTTAAAGTTAAGTTATTCACAAACTAGTGATTCACACTAATTTCAAATAATTCAAAATTTAAACTATTCAAATTTGAAAACTACGGGCACTAACAGAAACTTTGTAATTTTTTATACCTAAAGCAAAAATATTCACAAAGAAACTCTAAATACACAAAAAACAACTCAAAAATAAATAAAGCAAAAAAAATAAAAAAAGCCCGCCTACTAGGCCAGAGCGGCCTGCATACGACTAGAAACCCAACCTGTTGTTGGGCCAGGATGCAGGCCCGCAAAGGCCCAGTAGGCCAACAGGGCAGCACAGAACATGTACGCCCAGTAGGCCTGCTTTGGAGAGGAGCTCGAGAGAGCTACCGCACGGGGGTTTATAAACCAGTGCGGTCGCCCCTCGGCTAGCGAGGTGGGACTAAACTTACGCACCGCACCTGCGCCAGCGCACCCCCTTTACTACCGGTTCGTGGCACCAACCGATACTAAAGGGGATGCGGTTCCCACTGCTTGGCCTGGCCAAAACAGGTCTTTAGTACCGGTTGGTGGCTCCAACCGGTACTAAAGGTGCCTTCTATATATACAACACTTACGAAAATTTCATTCTCCCTCTGTTTCTTCCTCTGTTTCCCCATTGAAGCACCGCCCGCGCGCCCCGATCGATCGACGCCATCGCCGTCGCCGCCCCCGTCCCCGTCGCCGCCCCGGGCCCGTCCCCGTCGCGCCGTCCCCGCGTCGCCGCCCCCGCGTCACGCCCCGGCCCGTCGCCGCCCCCGGCCGTCGCCGTCGCCCCGCTGTGAGCTCTCCCCCTCTAACCCCTCTCCCTCGCCCCCGGCGGCCACTATGGGCGCCGCCCCTCCCCGAGCCCATACACACACACACACAAGCATGATGAACACACACACACGTACATATATATGAATTAATGCATGTATATATTAGTATATACGTATTTTGTATGTTTAATTAGTTTAGATTTTTTAGATTATTATTTTTTCACTAGTATATATATGTATGAATGCATGTTAGATGGATATAATTAGTGTTTAATTAGTATGGAAATTTTTTATATAATGTTGTTTTTCAGTTTTTTAATGGATGTATAAAAGTTGTATTTTCTGTTTTTAGTGTTAGATGCTTAATTAGTATGAAATAGCATATAAAATTTTGACATATGCAATGATAGCATAATTAGTGTTATATAGAAATGTTAGAAATTTTAGTTATCAAAAACCAATCATTAAAAAAATGTTACTTTTTGCGGGCATATAGCTAGTATTTGTTCTCGACGATACCCGGCCCGCATCCTCGCCGTCGACCCGTCCGTGACGACGTCTGACTGACCCATGTCCGGGACTGGGCTCCACCGGGCTGGCACTGGGAGGTGCTGCCTGGAGGGGCGCGCCGCTTGATGAGGAACCCGGCCCCGGGTCCCGTCGTCGACCCTGATCTCGTTTGGTGGCGTTCGCGTGGGCCAGTTTCGGTGCGAAGGGAGCCGGCCCCGCCGGAGGTGGTACGTCGCCGTGTCAGGGAGGAGGACGAGCACGTCCATCACTACATGGTTGCGTTAGAGGGCGGCAGGTTCTCCAATACCTGGCAGTTTCTTCGGGGATCTCACTTCAGCTATGATCCTGTGAGGGTTCCTTCTCTTTGGGTGTCCACCGCCCGCGCCGCAGGAACCGCGAGTGTCCTAGATTCTTCTATAGTATTCAATCTTTAATTAGCTACCTATCCAGTGATGTACTATTCAATATTATATATTATTCGAGACGATGTATTCGAGATTATATCTATTATTCGAGACGATGTATTCGAGATTATATCTATTATTCGAGACGATGTAATTTGAATACTAAATTGTTTTATATTTCTTTTGGCATAGTTAAATAAAAGCTATGGCGGACAATACCGACAGAGAGGGACAATACAAGCTCCTAGAAACGGAGCACGTAGAAGCACTTCAAGAGAAAATAGTGAGATTTTTGCTCGACCAGGTCATAAATCCGAAGGGAGAATACTATTACCCGCTACCGCCCCCATCGACCAGGTCATGAACCACTTCCAATTGTCATCGTGCTCCGAAGGCACCAATTACGCTAATGCCACTGGCTCCGAAGGCAACATGCATATGTAGGAGAAATTGTATATAGCTATACATGTGTGTATGTGTGAATTAATATGGTGGTTTGTGAGACATTGATGATATATATATGATTGGTTCTACTAGAAATTCTATTTATATATATATATATATATATATATATATATATATATATATGCATAACGTGTACAATGTGTAGTATCGTAAAATACCAGCAAACGAAAAAGAATTAAAATGAAAAACACAAAATTAAATAAAAAAGAAATCATAAAACCAAAAAACCCCCAAACATTTTAGTACCGGTTGGTGTTACCAACCGGTACTAAAGGGCTCCCGGCCCCCGGAGCTGGCTCGTGCCACGTGGTTGCCTTTTAGCACCGGTTCATGCTGAACCGGTACTAAAAGGGGGGACCTTTAGTGCCCACACTTTAGTGCCGGTTATGGAACCGGCACTAAAAGACCTTACGAACCGGTGCTATTGCCTGGTTCTGCACTAGTGATTGTCCGGTCCCTATGCCAACAGAAGGATTTTTGTTTTTGCTTGTCAACTTCAACATGAGGAATGGGGAGTTGTATACTGGATCCAGTGGTGTATCTAATAAAAATGAGACTTATTTTGTGCAAATATAACAAAAATGAGACTTCAGTTTGTCTTTTTGTTTTTTAAATACAGTACAGACGCAAGCGCTCATACATACGCGCGTACACTCACCCCTATGAACGCACATACGCACACCCTACACCTATGAGTCCTTGTATAATGGGAGATACTTAGGGAGGTGCTTAGAAAAATTAACCGGGTTTTTCTGAAGCATCGGTGCCTATTTTTATAGGAGAGACGCTTAGTTAAGCGTCTACCATGTACAAAGAAGCACCGGTGCTTAAGGAAATCCTGGTTTATTTCTCTAAGCACCTCTCCTAAGCACCTCCCATTGTACAAGGCCTGAGCATCTCCGGAAGACTGAGCCGGCATATCATCTTGAGATGAATCACCATAGGCGTCTTGTCGTCAATGGAAACATCTAACACTATCCCTCTAACCTTCCAAGCACAAGTTGGTTCACGACTTCAGTTCATCTTAAAATGACACTCCAAGATAGTGCCTCAGTACGACGACGTGTATGTATTCAACTTTCTGTGTTTGATCAAATTTATAAAAATACCAACGATACCTATGTATTAGATCTATCATGACATCTATTTTCATGTTTTATTCAGTTAATACTGTAGATATTGATAGTTTTTCTATGAACTTAACCAAACTTTACATCCAAAGGGAAAAATGACTTATATTTGAAACACATTAGCTATTGTACTCTAAGTCTCCCATCCTTCAAGTAAGAAATATTCCATCAGCGCCTCACCGGAGAAGCAACAACATGTGGGTCTATCTTAGAATGGCAGACTCGCCGGGTGTCTGGAGGTTCGCTGGGGTTAGAGGGATGGCTAAAGGCGGCGAAAAGCAGTTCGCCCACATGCTATGACTGTCGTGTGGGCGAAAAGCAGTTCGCCCACATGCGCGTGGACTAGGTGATGGTTGTGTGGGCATAAACTAGTTCATCCACACAGGGCAGCTGGTAACCGTGTGTTGTGGGGCGTGTGGGCGACCTCTCCAACGCCCAAACATCGGCCTTGTCCTATGTGGCACGTGAAAACTGCCTCGGTGTGTCAAGATTCGTGTAAACTTAACTGGACGATGATCCAGATGTATGGGCGAGTTGCAATGTTGCCACAGTGTAGGCGTTAGTGTTTTCGTTTTTTAAGTAGTGAAACATATTTTTATCCCTTTATTTTGAGTGTAATATTTAAATTCCATTTAGTAGTTTTTTTTGCATGAATTTTATACTGGATATCATGATAAGATGATAACAACTACCCTGGTTTGATTATATACAGTGGTTATATATATACTCAATAGATCAAAAGTGTAAGTTTCCCTGTTTTTGTTTTTGTTATATAATTATCTGTATTCGTCTTTGTTCCTTTAGATAATAGTAGTAATAATTGCATTTTTTCAGCTTTCCCGCCCCAACAATGTTGTCACAACTCTTTTTCGCATATACATAAGAGCTTGCGTAACATTGCAGTGATAGATAGAGTAGAGTAGCATGAATACAGATATACGGTATGAACCCACGTTCACTACGTCGGTCTGGGGGCTACCGTGAGCACAACAACGAGAGGGCTTGCTTAGCCCCTCAAATTAGATTTTAGGTTACACCGGAAGGGTTCTAAGCAATCCATTGGCCCTAGCCTTGGCCCAGCTCCGTGCGTCCTCCTTGATGGTAGCGATGATGTCCGAGAGATGGACGTCGTTCGTGAAAGACACGTGCATTCTAGTATTCCAAATTGACCAGGCACACAAATTGATGAGTGACGCAAACCCTTTCCTGAGGCTGGCCGAGTAGGTGGCGTGGGAGGCAGCCCACTAGTTGAGGAATTGGACGTTCATGTTCGATGGTTGGATAGTTGCACGACACCAGGAGAGGATGGCGTACCAAACTTGACGCAAGAAGGGACACGCGGATAGCAGATGGTGCATGGACTCGGACTCCTTGTCGCATAGAAGGCATGTTGACTCGTGGGGTAGGTCATGCCTCTCGAGACGTTGAGCCGTCTAGTAACAATCTTGACGTGCCAGCTAGACGAAGATCTTGATGCATAGAGGCGTGATGTTGCTTGAAGCTACGTCGGTATTGCCCTAAAGGGGAAGGGTTGATGCAGCACAACAGCGGTAGGTATTTTCCTCAGATGTGAAACCAAGGTTATCGAACCAGTAGGAGAACCAAGCAACACAATGTAAACAACACCTGCACACAAATAACAACTACTCGCAACCCGGCGGGTAAAAGGGGTTGTCAATCCCTTTCGGGTAACGGTGCCACAAATTGGCAAACAGACGTGAGATAAAATTGTAGATATTGATAGATCGAACGCCAAATAAAATAAATTGCAGCAAGGTATTTTTGTATTTTTGGATTTAATAGATTTGAAAGTAAAAGGCAAATAAAATAGATCACGAAGGCAGATAATATGAGAAAGAGACCCGAGGGCCATAGGTTTCACTAGTGGCTTCTGTCGAGAAAAATAGCAAATGGTGGGTAAACAAATTACTGTTGGGCAATTGATAAGACTTCAAATAATCATGACGATATCCATGCAATGATCATTATATAGGCATCACGTCCAAGATTAGTAGACCGACTCCTGCCTGCATCTACTACTATTACTTCACACATCGACCGCTATCCAATATGCATCTAGTGTATTAAGTTCATGGAGAAACAGAGTAATGTAATAAGAATGATGACATGATGATAGACTCCATCGCTGTATCCTTAGTAGTAATGATACATACGTGTCGGTTCCCTTTCTGTCACTGAGATCAAGCACCGTAAGATCGAACCCAGTACAAAGCACCTCTTCCCGTTGCAAGATAAATAGATCAAGTTGACCAAACAAAATCCAAATACCAGGGAAGAAATATGAGGCTATAAGTAATCATGCATATAAAAGATCAAAGAAACTCAAATAACTTTCATGGATATAAAAAGATAGATCTGATCATAAACTCAAAGTTCATCCGATCCCAACAAACACACCGTAAAAAGAGTTACATCATATGGATCTCCAAGAGACCATTGTATTGAGAACCAAACGAGAGAGAGGAAGCCATCTAGCTACTAACTACGGACCAGAAGGTCTACAAAGAACTACTCATGCATCATACGAGAGGCACCAATGAAAGTGGTGAACCCCTCTGTGATGGTGTCTAGATTGGATCTGATGGTTTTGGACTCTGCGGCGACTGGAATTGATTTTCGTCGACTCCCCTAGGGTTTCTAGAATATTGGGGTATTTATAAAGCAAAGAGGCGGTCCGGGGGGCACCCGAGGTGGGCACAACCCACCAGGGCGTGACTGGGCCTCCTGGCGCGCCCTGGTGGGTTGTGCTCTCCTCGGAGCACCCCCAGGCGCGGCCTTGCCCCATTAGTTGTCTTCTGGTCCTTAAAAATTCTCCGTAAAGTTTCCTTGCATTTGGACTCCATTTGATATTGATTTTCTACGATGTAAAAAACATGCAAAAAAGCAACTGGCACTTAGCACTATGTCAATAGGTTAGTACCAAAAAATAATATAAAATGACTACAAAATGATTATAAAATATCCAAAATTGATAATATAACAGCATGGAACAATCAAAAATCTATAATACCTAAATAATTCATCCCCACTATCCTATTTCTCTTGACATGCAGCCTATCCACCTCACCACCCATGTCCCACCACATGCCTCACATGACATGGTAAGCCACATCATCCACATACATCTTTAAAAAAAACAGTCCTCCGACTATGGCGTTGCAAGCCTGTAAACTATCGTCTTCTGCAATTACTAGCCCAACAATTGATTTCTGTTGCTTGCTTCATCTTCTGCACAAAGTCTCCTGCCTCTTTATCTTCTCCACATAGTCCGATGGATTTATGTTCCCCTTCATATTCTCCCCAAGCATCGTTTTAGTGCTTGATGGCCTGCGGGCGATGATCAGCAACCACAGCATCAGAACTCGAACCTCACACATTTTAAGGCACGATGTGTCTATAGCCTAATAAATGAACCATTTCATGATACCACTCATATGTTACTACCCACTATGGAGGTAATAACATAGACTAGTAACATCGGTAAGTTACTACTTTATGTTATTTCCCACTGTGAGTAGTCTCATCGTCACAGAAACCTGTCTTTATTTTCTAAGCTCGCTGGCCTTGGCCTTTCTTTAGTTTGATTGCGTTTTGATGTATGGATTTCGTCACATCTTCGTATCTGTATTTTGCAGGCCCGCGCGCATGATAGAGCTGATTACATACAGGGTGCCCGGCCGCGGCCGCGGGCGCGGTCGTGCTGACGTATGCCTGTGACAGGGCTAGGACTAGGACGCCGGAACAGATTAGCTCCTTCTGGCTTTCCCAAGCTCCGGTGATCCAGTTGATGCTGCATAACAGCCTTCCACGTTCAAGTTGGTGACGCTAGATAGATTGAATTTGTAATTATTGATGATTTTGTTTGTGTCTTGAACAGCTGATCAGGTGAAGGCGCTGATGGAGTGATGGTCATGGTAGGGACGTAGGCTGCAAGTTTGACACAAGGACGAACGGATGCCTCCATGTCAGATGAGCTCTGCGGCCAATTTGTGTTAAATTTTTTGGCGTCTCCAGAACCCCATATCTGCTGCCGCCGTGTCATGAAAAAGTCCTTAATACTTAAACAGTGCCAAGGACTTCGCCTGTGAGCAGGTAGCTACCGTCTTAATCCACCCAATTAACCTCACCGTGTCATTTGGTTTCACTTCCTGCATGGTTAGTTTCTGTACATACAAGTGGTGCTGGACCGGACGAATTTGGAGTCCCCTTCTCCTACTGTACCTACCTCTCAACATTACGTTGACATGTTGGGATTTAGCCAGCGACCCGTTCAATCCTCTAGCCATATTAGGTTATTCCTTATTGGCTCATTTCTAAATCATCCTCTACCATTTTGCTACTTCACCCCGAGGTAATCATACAACTAAAACAACGATACTTATTTTGAATCGGAGGGTACCATGCCTTCTGTAACTATTTTCATTGGATATTTGTATTATTTGCATATCCGACAATGCATGTTTATTCGTTGGTCTTCGGGGATGAGGTCAAATTGTGTTAATTATCTGTTTTCCTATTTGTATTATTTGCATATCCGACAATGCATGTTTATTCGTTGGTCTTCTGGGATGAGGTCAAATTGTGTTAATTATCTGTTTTCCTATTTGTATTATTTGCATATCCGACAATGCATGTCTATTCGTGGTCTTCTGGGATGAGGTCAATTCGAACGCAGATGCTTATGGTACACTAGGAAAATGGCCCGCGTGTTGCAACGGGATTGAAATTCATCACTCCGGCACTTCGAATCCAATGACTAATGTTTCTTTAAAAACAATAAGTATTGTCAAATATCCCTAAGATGAAGTATTTTTCAGTAGACCATCTTTTATATGTATGCATTGTTCATCCGCAAAAAAAAAATGTATGCGTTGTTCTTTTTTTTTAGAGAAATGTACTCCAGAACGAGGGATAATAAACCGGCTACAAGCTTTCAAAAAATAAAAACCCGGCTACATTCCAACTGCCAATATGCCCAGCCTGTAATCTCATTTTAATTTTAATTAGAGCTAAGAGCTAACCACCATTCCTTTGATTATACATGCTCTCGGGAATCTCTTTTAATTAGAAGGCGTGGGGTGCATAGACTCCCTTCCTTATCTTGAAGGCTTTCTCTTTCTTTTTTTCCTGTCGCAAGGATCGAATTTCTTTCCTTCCTTATTTCTTCAGAAATCCCTTTTAATTAGAAAAGGCGTGGTCTCCTTTTCTTCCTTAATTTTCTCTGTCATGTTGAGGTTTATATAGAAGGTGTGGACAGAGCGCTCCTTCCTTATATTCCTGTCACAAGGACTCAATTTCTTAACTTCCTTAGTCTTTACACGTATGTTCAAATCCCCTCTTATTTCCTTCCGTACTTAATATCATTTCATTCCTATTTCTTTGCATGTTGATTGAAACCCTCTTATTTCTTTGTCACATCTGAGAGTGAGCGAGAATTTGATGAAGGCGGGCCAGGGGGACTATTTGAGAGTTAAAACAACTTTTTTCTAAACAAAACATTGAGCCGGTTCAATTGGCTGCAACAATTGATATGTGATGGGATGGTCATGTGTTCAATTCCTCACACTGGCAATAATTTTTGCCTGGTCTTATATGCGCCGGCTTGATCAGGCGACAACGCTTTTCTTGCCTCCGCTTGTTTGGCCCGACTTCGCTTCTTTAAGATCACCGGAGCTGCTAAATCTCAGTTGACTGCGACTTCGCGAAGTCTCAGTCGACGAGTCAGCCGTTGGATCTTTTGTTCGCTTCAAGATTTGCGCTGATGTGCCTGTCCTTGTTTAGGCCTGTGTAACATGCGGACCAGCGCATTTTTTTTCCATCGGCCTTCCAACTGAATCATTGTTCGGCTGGGGGTGTCGAGTGTTTTGCCTTGTGGGCTCGGCAGGTTGTTTGGGCGGGCCATTTTTTTGTTTGTTTTTTGTCGTTGTTTTCATTTTCCAAGACTGCAATTATTTACATTAGCATTTGTCTAAAAAAATTACATTAGCATGCCAGTTTTCTATTGAATTATTAGCTACTATGCTAAATTGAGTTTTATATTTTTGTTCTTGTACTTTTTTTTGCATTTTGCGACTGAGTAAAATGTGCTTTTTGTTGTTTATTTTATCTTTTGTTTTCTGCTATTTTCGTGCAGCATCCCGGGACTCGCATGCACAGTTTGCAAGTATCAAAAAATGGTTGTTTTGGGTTGCAGATTTATTGAACACTTATTTAGAAGCAAGTCTGCTGTATTCATGCCTGTCCGTTTCTAGCACATACGCCATGTTTCAAAAATATATAGTGTGGGCATTTTTGACCCATGAACAGTGGACATCTTTTTGCTCGCCGACATCTAAACTCCTGTTAAATTCATATTTATATTTGTAGTAGATGTAGACTGCTTTTTTTAGGTCAGTGAAATGTTAGCCTACATTTTTTTTACTTTATTAAATTACGTATATGTTACCTCCAGACATTCTATTTGAAATCATTTTCTAAATATTTTCTTTTTTAAAAATTCATTTTACTTGTAGTGTGTTGGTACTGAAGATGTTGGATTTTCATATTTGATCTACTTACCAACCCATTTTTGACGCTTTTTTAATGTGCATAGGAGTCGGTTTTGTGGAGTTTGTTTGAGCCGTTGTAACCACGAGAGAGCCAGGAAGGGGCTTAAGCATGTGGAGTTTGTCTGAGCCATTTTAACTCAGCAGCATCTGTTCTATTTTTTTATCCTTGTTTTCTTATTACTTTTTGTCACGACACCACCCTATGTTTATTAACCTTGTTTTCTTATTGCTTTTTTCACGATACCACCATTTGCCCGACATTATGCTTGCAACTGCAAGTGTCGTCCTCAGTTGCAATTGCCTGCCTACACACCCAATTGCAACTGATTTATTGCTTCTATTGGTGGTCTGGGGATGGTCTGGGGAGACGCGGGGGGCAGGTAGTCGCATGTATGACAATAGGCATGCAATTGTAAGTGTCTCCTTGTACGCAATTGCATATGAACACGCCAGATTGTAACTGACGTTTTGTTTTGTCGGCTGGTAGCGGTAGAGGGAGGAGGGTTGCATGCCTGACACTAGGCTTGCAATTGCAAGTGTCGCCCTCGACTGCAATTGGCCTTGTGTTTTTGTCCGATGCCGGCGGGAATAAGGGGGGCAGTTGCATACCCAACACTAGGCTTGCAACTACAAGTTTCGCCCCTGACTGCAACTGCATGCCTACAGACCAACCGCAACTGACCTTTTGTGTTTGCTGGTGGGCGGCAGGAGAGGGGGCTAGTTGCATGTCCAACATTACGGTTGTAACTGTAGGTATCGCCCCTAGACTGCAACTGCATGCCTAAACACTCAACTGCAACTAACATTTTTGTGGTCGGTGATCTGTGGGAAAGGAGCAGTTGCAAGCCCGACACTAGGCTTGCAACTGCAAGTGTCGCCCTCGACTGCAATCGCATGCCTACACACCCAATTGCAATTGATCTTTTGATTTGTTGATGGTCGGTGGGAGATAGGGCGGGGGGGAGGGGGGGTTTGCATGTCCGACACTAAGCATGCAATTGCAAGTGTCGCCGTGTCTGCAATTGCATGTCGACACGCCCCAATGCAATTGACGTTTTGTTTTGTCGATGGGCAGTGGGAGGGGGACGGTTACATGCCCGACACTAGGCTTGCAACTGCAAGTGTAGCCCACGACTGCAATTTGCATGTCTCCCTGCTGGCTGCAACTGGCTTTGTTTTTTTGTCAGAAGCCGGTGGGAGAGGAGGGGGCAGTTGCATGCCCGACACTAGGCTTGCAACTGCAAGTGTCGCCCTCAAGTGCAATTCCTTGTCTCCCTCGCGACTTCGACTGGCCTTGTGTTTTTGTTGGAGGCCGGTAGGAGAGGGGGGGGCAGTTGCATGGCCGACACTAGGCTTGCAATTGCAAGTGTCGCCCCCGACTACAACTTAGTGGTGTTTGTTGGGGCGGTGGAGGCACCTAGACACGCAACTGCAAGTGTCATTTCAGACTGCAACTGCATATCTTCAACACGACTACAATTTAGTGGTCTTTTGTCGGGTTTTATCAAGAAAAAAATTAATGCACACGCCATATCTCAATTGTAACCGCACGGTGTAACATGAAACGCGACTATAAGGTGTACAAATGCCTGTGACTAGCCACTCCCTAAACTTCCAATTTTTTGGAAATATAAATTTTTTATTTTTATTTTACGTTTTAAAATATATGGCAAATATTTTTAAGTCTTACTGAATATTTTTTGCAATTGCACATTTTTTCAGTGCACAATGAAGATTTTGAAATACAGGAACACCTTTTGTGAAATATCACAACTAAACAAGTGCTTATTTTTCTTTTTTTAGTGAACATGGAACTGAAAGAGAAAAAAATGAACAAACAAAAGGAAAAAATAAAACAGGAAACCCAGGAAAAACTAACAAAAAACTAGACACGGGAAAATCACACAAAGACCTAACGATATGCTAGTGGCCCTTCTAGCGCGCTACATATACAAAATCATATCCTCAAAAAAATTACAAAATTGTTGGCAGAAAACACTTGTCCTGCACTTTTGTGTCTCTATCCTGGGCCTATACTTTTTCTTCATCACCTTTTCCTTTTTTATTTCAGAAACTTCAACACCTTTTCCTTGCATGAGAAAACAAGCGAGGGAACATCCTAGCCCAAACACACAAACAAATAAAGAAACCCAGCTGAAATAAACAAACAAATAAGCAAGAAGGCCCAGAAGTTACATACGTGGATACAGGCATACAGCCCATCAGACGCCAAGTCAAAAAAGGGGCCTATTCTACTGTTGATGGCGTCAGTCAACTTAGACTTCGCGAAGTCTAAGTCGACTAAGACGTAGACGGACCCTAAGATCACTAGTTAATGTGTACGTGCAATGTACGTTAATTTGGAAGTATATTAAGTGCATGCAAATATTAAGTAGGATATTATTTACGTGTTATTATGTGGTTAGCACTATATTTGACATGAAATTAACTGCATGCTAAACGCGTTGAGCGCTCGACATTGAAGCAGTCTAGGTCGTTGGATTAACATGATTTGATGACCGAGATTAATTGGACCTGCCCCTTTGGGTCTTTTTATATATAGATGGACGGCTGGACTTGCATGATTAAATTTGACTAGAATAGAAGGTATCTTCGGACAGTGAAAAACTCAAGACATCAGTTAGCTGCTCACTTGCACCTTTCTTTAATAACTGCTCACTTCTAAGCGAAAGAATAAATTTTGGCAGAAACTCATTTGCCTCTTATGATGACCATATCTCCATATTTTCTTTCCAGTGGTTACGACTTGGCTACGTAAATTTTAACATTTTCATATAGTTGAATAAATGCCTTTTTAAAGTCCATGTAAACCAACCAAGTGTCTTATAATTATTTCAATGGTTTTACAAGCTAACCTGAATAGATAGTGCTAAATCTTTGTAAGTTTTTACCAAAAAATTATTTTTTCAACATAAATATCAAAATTTCACTTAAAATATAGAAGACAAAAAGTTCCGCAGCAACGCGCGGGGCATCATCTAGTTATAGATACGTTGGAGACGTATTAAGGCGCCCAGGATCGCCAAGCGAGCTCCCAGTGGGGCGCGGAGGTAGAGTTGTGGAATTGACAAGATAGCAGGACTGCGCTGAGTAGGTGACGTCTGCGGTCCAGTGCCAACGAAGAACATCCGGAGTGTCAGAGAGATGGATTCCACGAAGCCGTCGTCGGAGATCAATGTATTCGACTAGAGTTGCCGAGCCGAGCGCGCCCTAGATGTCCCCGATCCACGCACAAAGCTGGAGGCCCTCATGGATTGTGCGGGACTTACGCCGGCAACAAGGCACCAGCGCCATGAGGGAAGGGGCATTGTCCAAGATGGCATGCCCGTCGAGCTAGTGATCATCCCCGAGATGACAAGCCTTGCCATTACCGAGAGTCCAAGCCGTGGCTGCTCGAAACACCGCCGACACCTTAGGGTCGTCAGGCAGATGCAGATGGTGCCATGCCCTGGATGCATCCGTCCGTTGGAAACCACATCCAGCGCATACGCAGAGCCACTCGGATGCGCTGCAGGTCCGGAATCCCTAGCCCTTCGAGTGACAGAGGGCAGCATACCTTCCACCAATTAACCAGTGTAGGATCGAAGTATGTCTAGAGGGGGGTGATTAGACTACTTGACCAAATAAAAATCTAGCCTTTTTTCAATTTTAATTCTTGGCAGATTTTAGCAACTTAGCACAAGTCAAGTAAACAACCTACACATGCAATTCTAAGAGTATAGCAGCGGAATGTAAAACAATTGCATATGAAGGTAAAGGGAGGAGTTTGGAGGGAGCAAACGCAATGTAGACATGGAGATTTTTGGCGTGGTTCCGATAGGTGGTGCTATCGTACATCCACGTTGATGGAGACTTCAACCCACTAAGGGTAACGGTTGCATGAGTCCACGGAGGGCTCCACCCACGAAGGGTCCACGGAGAAGCGTCTATCCCACCATGGCCATCGCCCATGAAGGACTTGCCTCACTAGGATAGATTTTCATGAAGTAGGCGATCTCCTTGCCCATACAAACTCCTTGGTTCAACTCCACAATCTTGACGGAGGCTCCCAAGTGACACCTAACCAATCTAGGAGATACCACTCTCCAAGAGGTAACAAATGGTGTGATGATGATGAACTCCTTGCTCTTGTGCTTCAAATGATAGTATCCCCAACACTCAACTCTCTCTCATAGGATAGGATTTGGTGGAAAGATGATTTGAGTGGAAAGCAACTTGGGGAAGGCTAGAGATCAAGATTTATGTGGTTGGAATGAAGTATCTTGACCTCAACACAATTGTAGGTGGTTCTCTCTCAGAAAATGTATGTTGGAAGTGTAGGCATGTTCTGATGGCTCTCTCCAGGAATAAAGAGTGGGTGGAGGGGTATATATAGCCTCCACACAAAATCTAACCATTACACACAAATCACCAAACTCGGTGGGACCGAATCATACAACTCGGTCAGACCGATTTAGTTCATAATGTGACCATTAGGGTTTTCGGTGGGACCGACTTGATCAACTCGATGGGACCGATATCATTAGGGTTATGGCATAACATAATCTCGGTGAGACCGATTACACAAACTCGGTGAGACCAATTTTGGTAATAGACTAACCAGAGAGTTGTTCAGGCACTCTCGGTGGGATCGATTCGCTCTCTCTATAGGACCGAAACGTTACGAAAGGGAAACAGAGAGTTTGCATTGCAATCTCGGTGGGACCGATCGCTCATCTCGGTTGGACCGAAACGTTATGAAGGAAAACATAGAGATTACAATCCCATCTCGGTGAGACCGAGATCCCTATCGGTGGGACCGAAAAGACTAGGGTTTGTGGCAGTGGCTATGTCAAGTGAACTCGGTGGCGCTAGATAGATCAAATTGGTGGGGCCGAGTTTGACTTCTGGTTTGGGATATATTTGGATATGAGAAAGTGATTGAGGGTTGTGGAGCATATCACTGAGCACTTTGAGCAAGAACCTCATTAAGCAACACCTCATCCCCTCTTAATAGTATTGGCTTTTCCTATGGACTCAATGTGATCTTGGATCACTAAAAATGAAATGTAGAGTCTTGTGCTTTGAGCTTGAGCCAATCCTTTTGTTCTTAGCATTTTGAGGGGTCCACTTTCTAATCCATGCCATGCCAATCATTAAGCTTTTCCTAAAATATTTATCTTGAAGTAGCATTAGCTTAATGAGCTATATGTTGTTAGGAATTACCAAAACCATCCAGAGATAGTTGCACTTTCAATCTCCCCCTTTTTGATAATTTATTACAACATATAGATCAAAGCTTCGACAAATGATTGAAAAACATCATCGCTTTGAGATGTATGTGATAAGCAAGAGCTCCCCTAAATTTGTGCATTATTTAAAATTTGCTTTTGAATGCAAATGCACAATCAATTAGGATCATGGGTTACTCTTCCATGTCACATACATCTTGGTGGAGCGCTCAAAATGATAAAAATTAAAAACATGCACTCATCAGCAATCAAGTGAACAATCATATATGGGATATAAACGATAGCATCATTCAACCAAACATTAAGGTAGCATACGATCAACCACATGATCATATAAGTATCTCACAAGGACATAAAGTATCTCACACAAGCACACAATAAAAGTAGTTCAACCAAAATAGCAAGAGAGATAAAAAGCAGCAAACACTCTCTCTCGAAGCCTATGATCTATATATTTTTCTCCCCCTTTGACAACAAGTTACCAAAAAGTTTGAAAATGCATAGTGCTATACGTCTCTCAGGCTTGATCTTCAGGAGGTGGTGTAGAGAGAACTCCAAGGACGAAGGCTTCCGAAGATGTAGTTGGAACTGATGGAGTGGGTGCTGGAGGTGGCACTGGAGCTGTAGATGCTGGTGCTGACACTGAAGTTCTGGCATCTGAGACTGGCACTGCAGCAGACCTTGGACCTCGTGGCACACACTTGAAAGCATCAGTGGTTGCTTTTCCTCTCCTCTCCTCTGCTTCTTCCTGAAGCTGCTCAACTGCAATCTAAATCTCAGTCATCTTCAGATCGAGATCATAGAATTTTGTTTCCACAATCCTCTCCAGGCTCTCCTGGTTCTGAGTCAGGGTGGCCAAACCCTTCTCAATCCTCAGTGTAGCTTGAATCAAATATCCAAGCTGATCTTGCTTGCTCTTCAGGAATACTTGAGATGCCTCTTCAGCAGTTGGCATCCTTGCAGCTTTCTCTGCCCTTGCCTTTTCTCTCTTCTCATGTGCTTGCACAGATGATGGATCTTCCTCATTCACCACAACGGTATTGTCTTCAAAATCAGGATATATGGGTAGATGCTCCTTATCGAGCAAATAAGTTCTTGTGCCTATCTTAGAGTTGATGAGCTCCTGAATGTGTGGAGCATACCCAGAACTTCTCTTCTGGTCAGCAGCAGTCCTCTTGATTGTTTCTACCATTAAGCTCATAACCTTGAACTTCTGAGGGACATCAAAAATTTGCAGCATGTTGATGGAGTGTCCTCGGATCATCTTGTGATCTCCTGACTTGGGTAGCAATGTGTGCCTTAAGATCCAATTGATCTTAGGCAAACCAGACAACAGATAGTGTACAGATCCAAACTTATGTGTTTATAAAGCCTTATCAAGGATCTCCTTGTACATGTTTGCCATTGAGTTATGGTCTTTCTTCTTGGTGGCATATACATCCAAGTCATCTCCATGCTCTGCAGGGGCATTGATCAGCTTAGCCCATTCATCAACTGTGAACTGGTACCTGGTACCCTCAGACATCCAAACTATCATCCCATCTGGATAGAAGTGGGCAGTGGAGTAGAACTTCATGATCAACTCATCATTCCATTTGGTGAGCTTTTGTCCAACGAATTCATCAACTCCACATGCCTTAAAGCTGTTATACACTCCAAGGAAGTGATCTTCATTTTCCCGGATGAACTCCCAGTCCACCCATTTCATGTCACACACTATGGGCTTCTTGTCAAGCAGAATGGTTTCATAGAAATCTTGTTGTTCCTTTGTATGGAACCTGTAATCCACAACAGTTCTCCTCCTGACAGCATATGGGTCAGACTGTCTCCATAACCTCAATCCCGCATCTTTCCTGATGTGCATGTCCTCAGCGACTGGGTAAGCATCATTGTGGTCAGGAATTTTGGGCTTCAACTTCCTCAAGACAAGAGAATCATCATCATCTTCTTCAGCTTCAGACACTGGGGCGTTGTTCTTCTTCTCAGCAAGTATACTCCTGGTATTTCTCTTGGGATTTGGGGGTTACTGAGCTTGAGCGTTGGGAGCAGAATTGGGCTTAGATGTTGCAGCCCCTGATTTAATTGCATGTCGCATGAGCTTCTGAGCCTTAGGAGCTGGTGCAGCATCCTCTTCCTCTTCTTCTTCTTCTAGATCTCTCATTATGGATGATCTGCCAAGCACTCTGGCAGTGGTCTTCTTTGACCCTTTCCTTCCTTTTCTTTCCTTCTCTAGCAGCCTCTTCAGTTGGCTTGGAGGTTTCAGCAGTTGAGGCTCTAACCTTTAAGGTTGGCACCCTCTTGGCAGGGGCCTTTTTGTGCAATCCAGGCTTAATTGATGCAATTGTGCCATACTTTTTTTTTCAGCACCTTTTTCTTGGAGCTGACTTCTTCCTCAGCAGCCATATAATCCTCATCCTCAGAATCTGAGGTCTTCTTCTTTCTTGTTCTGATGGCTGCCTTGGGCAAGTTGCTTGGTGTGCTCCTGCTGACCTCATCAGAAGTGCTAGATGGACTAGTGCCCTCACTCATATGAACCTGCTCCTCAGACTTGTTCTGGCTGTCACTTTGATCAGACATGTTGCAGGCAAAATGTCAGCAGACCTTGTGAATAGATTGTAGATGGGATAGAGTAGATGAGCATCACAAAGTGCAGAATTTTTGCAAAATAGATGACTTAAAAACTTAGTTTTAGTTCTTCATAGAAAGCATTTCGGATCTACCAATTTGTAAACTCGGTGATACCGAAGCAGGTTTTCGAACCTAAACTAGTGAACTCGGTCAGACCGAGTGTGACGCCCGGATAATTAAGCTACAGTAAACCCTTGCTAATCATGCCAGGTCATCATAATTAAACTTTTGCTAAACCTCACTTGTTTCAAACCGAGATCAAATTCAAATTCAAATAACAAGTGAAATTATTATTTCATTAAACTATCAAATAAAAATGTTCGATGGGTGGAAAATATTCACTAAATAATGAACATGTTGGAACCAACCTCATTTGGTTTTCCAAATTGCCCCTGGAATTCATTTAGTGGAATAACAAGATTAAATAAGAGCATTTTAATTCAACTATAAATTATAATAGTTCCAATTGGCCTCAAACTTTTCGCGCAACCTTATAGTGTTGGCTAGGAATTATGTGCAAAGTTTCATAATCAACAACAATCACTTGACAGCTAAAAATAAATAGAAAATTATAAATAAAAAGAAAAGAAAAAGAAAATAACAAAATAGTAAAGAGAGAACCCCTCCCCCACCGGGCCATGGCCCAGCTGGCCTTTGGGCCAACCAGGCCGGCCCGACCGGTGACTACAGCCTCGCTGGGGCGATCAAACCCTACCGACCCCCTCCCCACGCCCCCACTCCTTCCCCCGATCCCCACTCCTCCCGCCCCCCACGCTCCCCTCTCCCTCTCTGGATCTCGGGGGCGCCCGACGCGCCCGCGCCCTATGAACCGCCGCCTTCGCCCCGCGACCCCTCCGTTCGTCCTTGCGTCGTCGTCCTCGCCGGACCACCCCACTTTGCCCTTGACGCCGGCAACCGAACTCGGCGTCGTCCCGCCCCGAACGGTCGCTTCCGTCCTCGCCCGGAGTCGTCGTCGACCACCACCTCGCCGCCCGTCCTCGTCCTCCTCCTCGACCGGCCTCCTCGCGCCTCGTCGCCCCCTCTCCCCATCAACAACGGTGAGGCCCGGCCCCGTTCGCCTCTGCCCCCTCTCTTCCCTCGCACACGCGACCGCTGCGCGCTGCACGCCGCCACCCCCGCATCCTGGTCGCGGCCAGGACCACCACGGCCGCGTCCTCGCCCGCCTGCGCCTCACTACTATCGAACCCGCATCGCCCCGCCGCCCGACGTCGGCACCGGCGCCCATTCCGGCCTCTTCCAGCCACCATGGACCGCACCACCGGACGCGGCCTCGCGTGCATGTTCAATGGAGCCAAAGAACGCCCGATTTGGTGCACCATACGAGAAACCTGAGCTCGCCGGAGTTGTCGCCGTCGTTCGGACTCACCGGAGAACTCCAGTGGCCGGCGTCCTACGTGGCTACCACCTGGCGCTGCGGGCCCCGCCTTTGTGCCACCGCCACTGGGACCCAATGGGCCCAGTTGACCCGGTCAACCACTGACGTGGCATGCCCGTGTCGCTGACATGCAGGCCCCGCCGTTTAAAATGTTATAAAAATAAATAAAATTGTTAATTAGGAAGTTAATTAAACTATTAGTTAAAATGATTAATTAGTTAGACACTGACAGTGGGTCCCACTGGGTAATGAGATTATTTAGTTAACCTAATCTTTTGTTAATTAGTCCAGCCTATGACAGGTGGGTCCCACCTGCCAGGGTTGACCAGTCAACAGGTCAGTTGACCTGCTGATGTCATGGTGATGTCATAATAACGTCATCAATCACTATTCTGGATAATGTTGAATTAAAATATTTAAATAAATGCTAAAAATGATTTCAGTCTTTTAAAATCAATATAAAATAAACCGTAGCTCGGATGGAAAAACTTTGTACATGAAAGTTGCTCAGAATGTCGAGACGAATCCGGATACGCAGCCCATTCGTCCGACACGCATCCCTAGAATAGCGAACACGTAACTTTCCCCTCCGATTCATCTGTCTGAAAACGCGAAACACCAGGAATATTTTCCCGGATGTTTCCCCCCTTCACTGGTACTACCTCATACCACGTTAGGGCACCCCTAGTACCGCTACTTATCATGTCATGCATCGCTATGCATCTTTTTGCTTAATATTTATTGTTTCTTCCCCCTCTTCTCTCGCTAGACACCGAGACCGACGTCGCTGCTACCCAGTACGACTACGGTGTTGACGACCTCTCTCTCTTGCCAGAGCAACCAGGCAAGCCCCCCTTGATCACCAGATATCGCCTATTCTTCTCTATTGCTTGCATTAGAGTAGTGTAGCATGTTACTGCTTTCTGTTAATCCTATTCTGATGCATAGCCTATCATTGTTGCTACAACTATTGATACCTTACCTGCAATCCTAAATGCTTAGTATAGGATGCTAGATTATCATCAGTGGCCCTACATTCTTGTCAGTCTTCCATGCTGTACTATCGGGCCGTGATCACTCGGGTGTTGATCATGGGTATATACATACATATATACATACTATAGAGGTGGTGACTAAAGTTGGGTCGGCTCGTTGAGTACCCGTGAGTGATTCCGATGTTGGGGGTTGAAGGGGCAGGTGGTTCCATCCAGGTAGTGGTGGGCCTAGGTTCCCGACGGCCCCCGACTGTTACTTTGAGGCAGAGCGATAGGGCAGGAGGAGACCACCTAGGAGAGAGGTGGGCTTGGCCCTGGTCGGTGTTCGCAGTTACTTCAAAATAACACGCTTAACGAGATCTGGGTATTTGATCTGAGTCTGGCTACTGGCCTATACGCACTAACCAACTACGTGGGGACATTTATGGGCACTCGACGTCGTGATGGCAGCGACTGAGCGGGACGCGCCGGGTTGGACTGGAACGCCCGCTCTTGTATAAGGGAGGCTAGGTCTGCTCACCGGCTGCGTTCGCAACGTGCAGGTGTGCAATGGGCGATGGGCCCAGACCCCTGCGCCATAGGATTTAGACCGACGTGCTGACCTCACTGTTGTGCCTAGGTAGGGCTGCGACGTGTTGATCTTCCGAGGCTGGGCATGACCCAGTAAAGTGTGTTCGGACAAAGGGGATCGAGCGTGTTGGGAAATGTGGTGCACCCCTGCAGGGAAGTTAATCTATTGGAATAGTTATGATCTTCGGTAACAGGACGACTTGGAGTTGTACCTTGACCTTATGACAACTAGAACCGAATACTTAATAAAACACACCCTTTCAGGTGCCAGATACAACCGATGATCGCTCTCTAACAGGGCGACAAGGGGAGGATCATCGGTTAGGATTATGCTATGTGATATTACTTGGTGAACTTACCATCTACTCTCCCCTTCTTCTGCAAGATGGAGATTACCAGAAGCGTAGTCTTCGATAGGATTGGCTATCCCCCTCTTATTCCGGCATTCTGCAGTTTAGTACACATATGTTACCCCTTTTCCATTTGATACCAATGCATACATATGTAGTGTAGCTCCTTGCTTGCGAGTACTTTGGATGAGTACTCACGGTTGCTTTGCTCCCCCTTTTCCCTCTTTCTATACCCGATTGCTGCGACCAGACGTTGGAGTCCAGGAGCCAGACGCCACTGTCGATGACGACTGCTACTACTCGGGAGGTGCTTACTACTACATGCAGCCTGCTGACGACGACCAGGAATAGTTTAGGAGGATCCCAGGCAGGAGGCCTGCGTCTCTTTCGATCTGTATCCCAGTTTGTGCTAGCCTTCTTAAGGCAGACTTGTTTACTTATGTATGTACTCAGATATTGTTGCTTCCGCTGACTCGTCTATGATCGAGCTCTTGTATTCGAGCCCTCGAGGCCCCTAGCTTGTAATATGATGCTTGTATGACTTTGTTATTTGTAGAGTTGTGTTGTGATATCTTCCTGTGAGTCCCTGATCTTGATCGTACATGTTTGCGTGTATGATTAGTGTACGATTGAATCGGGGGCGTCACACCGAGTCACAGTTCGGTGGCACCGAGACTGCTAGGGTTTCACAGAGAATCGAACTCAGTCACACCGATTTGCAATTTTTGGTCAGACCAAAAACGTATGTGCAATGGCCTAAGCCAAATCGGTGAGACCGATTTCTACAACTTGGTCGGTCCGAGATGAGTTCGGCGGAGACCTAACCCTAAATTTTTCAAATCAAATCTAATCTACGGGATGCTTTCGCTGGACAGGATAATTTCATACGTGGCAAGAATCATGGCAAAGCAATGTGCTATGAATCGGAGTTAAGGAATATCACAAAGATCAAGTTCATACCCTACTTCGGCGGTGAACTTGCTACGGCGACAACGGTGGGGCAGATTACCGTTGACGGCGGCGGAGACCAGCGGTGGGAGGTCGCTGGCAGCGAGAGGACGATCCAGAGACCCGAGGAAGCAGAGTAGTTCATGCACGGGTGAAAGGTTTTGGAAATTTTTCCAAAATTTGACCCGTCAGTATATATAACCTGACCCTATCGGTGTGACCGAGTGGAACAACTCGGTGGCACCGAGATGCAGAACTGCAAGCGGTTACTGCAACTCGGTGTGACCGAAAAGTTCTAATCGGTTGCACCGAGATTGAAAACCTAGATCAACTTAGTGATCTCGGTGTGACCGAAATGGATGACTCGGTCATACCGAAATTCACAAAGAGGTTTTGGAAGTTTAAGTCTATGACGAATCGGGGACTCCGAGTGCTCCTCACACAAAGTGGTTCGAATCTGACTTGATCAAACTTTGTGATGTAGCATGAATAGAGTTTGAGACGAGGAAAGTATAGATAGCTAGAGGGAGTTCTTAGGCATTTTTGTCCATCCATTTGGCAAAGAAAAAAGGCAAACAATCAAAGAAACAAATGGATGTCCTTGAATGAGTAAAATATGCAGCCAACATGCTCACACAATAAGATGACAAATGAAATATGTGACAAAGCATGCACAAACACTCTAGCATCTATCAAGCAATTTGGCGATGACTAGGTCATCTATATATGAGTATATTGACTTAGGAGTCAAATGAGAACATTTGATCGTAGGTCATACTCATCGTTTAAGCACAAGTGGGGTTGCCACTTTTACATAAAGCATTGTTGTGTTCACACCATTTGAGTTGATTTAGCTCAATTGATTAGAGTAAAGTTCCCCTAGATGTGATATCCCCCCTAACAGGGATGAACTAACCTTGGGTTTTGTCGATGATGACTTCATGTAGGTGTTGAAGATGTAGATGCTCAATGTTGATGTAGATCCTTTGGAGCAATCCTTTGAAGTGAATTGCACTTTCAATACCTACACGGGTTAGGCCCACAGGGAACATACAAGGATATCCATAGACGTAGAGTGATATTCACATGAGATGATGTCCATGAATGCATTAGGTTACCTTGTCCCTTGTCTTACCAACAAGAGGGTTTGTGACTCCTTGAACTAGTGCAAGATATGGAAGTTGTTTGCACTTGTCCTCTCCAAAATGATATGAGTGAAGTGTGTTGGCGAAGTCGCCCTCAAGAACTCTCTAGTTATTTTTCTTCGGGATCCACACCATCTTGATGGGAATCCTTGGAGTTGTAGTCGTACTTGATGAAGTGGAACTTGATGTAGTCTTGGGAACCCACTTGACCAAGGCTTTGGGAGCTTCTTCAAATGCATCAATCTCCTCTTGAAGCTTGTCCTTGCCTTCTTGCTTGTGGTCTTGTGGTGGAAGATCATCTTGAGCTTGTGTTTCTTGGAAAGAATAGGATCATACTTCTCTTGTTGAGGAACAAACTTCGTCTTGGGGTATTGATCTTCTTCCCACTCAACTCCATTGACATTGAACTTTCGTTCAAAACCAACACCTTGATTCTTCCGGTGTCTTCCTTGCTTGCGTACAATTTCCTCAAATTGCTTACTTCCGACAA
The DNA here is from genome assembly GCF_002162155.2 of Triticum dicoccoides. Lineage (NCBI taxonomy): Eukaryota > Viridiplantae > Streptophyta > Magnoliopsida > Poales > Poaceae > Triticum > Triticum dicoccoides. The sequence continues at coordinate 525,087,956 of NC_041384.1, read as the reverse complement.
GGCTCTTGTAAACACCTTTCTCTATAATTCCCTTCAATAAGCTATTTTCTTGCTCAAGTGTAACTTGGCTAAGAGAATCATTAGTGGAATCAAGAGAACTACTAGAAGCAACATCATTGGGTTTAGCATGATTATTGTTACTACTAGAAGAAGAATCTTTCTTGTTCTTGTTGCTAGATTTAACTTGTGGCATGTAAGTAGACAAGAGCAAACGCTTGGCAATGTAAGAAGAACTTTTCTTGCGAAGATCATCATTGATCGCTTTTAAGAACCCATGCTCTTGTTCAAGGTTGAGCTTTTCGAAGCGTAACTTTTCATTAGTCTTTAAAAGCTCTCGATGATTTTCCAAGGTAGTTTCATGAGCTAACTTAAGAGTGTTTAGCTCTTTAGTTAGACGCTCAATCTCCTTCTTATCATTGTCATTCATTTTGTCTTGATTAGCATGATTAATAGCAAGTTCATCATAGTTTTCATCACTAGAATTGTCAATAAGTAAATCATCATCACCTAGCAACTCATCTTCATCACTATTGAAATCAACATACTCGAGGTGTGATACCTTTGGGCCTTTAGCCATGAAGCATCTTCCAATCCCTTCATTTGGTGACTCAAATATGTCGTATGAGTTGGCTGAAACAAGTGCTAGATCGGCAACACCTTCATCTTGAGTATATTCAGAATCAGAGTGATAACTTCTCTCGGAGTGATCGTCGGAGTCGGAGCCGGATACCCATTCACCAATGTGAGCTTGATGTCTTCATTTTGTGTAGCCCCTTGATGATTTGTCCTTCCTTTCCGAATCCTTGCTTCTTCGTGATGTTCTTTGTTCATAACGGTCATCTCTACTCCTTCTCTCTCTTGGTGATGATTCTTCTCTCCTACTCCTTTTTTTGGGAGAACCTTCTCTTCTTTTGTAGGGAGCCGTACACTCATTGGAGTAGTGTCCGGGTCTTCCACAATTTTAGCAATTACGTTCACAACTTGAAGATCTTTTGTCATTGTAGGATCTTGACTTGGAACCTCTTTCCCTGCTTCTACTTTTGTAGAACTTGTTGAAGTTCTTCACCATTAGGCTCAATTCTTCATTGAAGTTTTGTTTCTCACTTGATGATGTGGGAGCATCACATCAGGCTTTGTAAGCACCACTTGACTTGTTCTGAAGCTCTTCCGTATCCTTAAGTGACATCTCATGAGCAACAATCCTTCCAATGACTTCCGTTGGCTTGAGATCTTTGTAATTGAGCATCATTTGGATCAATGTGCACACAGTATCATATTTTTCATCCAAGGCTCTTAGGATCTTCTTGATGATGAATCTATCGGTCATCCCTTCGCTTCCTAAGCTGGCAATCTCATTTGTGATGAGAGCAAGCCTAGAGTACATTTCAGCGACACCTTCACCATCCTTCATTTTCAACTTGTCAAGTTGACTTTGAAGCACATCCAATTTGGATTTCTTGACGGAGTCGGTACCTTCGTGCATATCAATCAAAGTATCCCAAATTTCCTTTTGCATTCTATAGACGGCTGATTTTGTTGAATTCTTAGGGGCACAATCCGTTGAAGAGAATATCACAAGCTTAAGCATTGTATTGCAGCATCTTCAACTCTTCCATGCTAGCTTCACGGTTCGGTTCTCTCCCATCAAAGAATTCACCTTGCAAGCCAATACACACAATAGCCCAAACGGCGGGGTTATGTCCAAGAATATGCATTTTCATCTTATGCATCCGACTAGCAAAATTAGTACCGTCAAAGTAAGGACCTCTACGGTGGTAATTTCCCTCGCTAGATGCCATACTCTCCTAGGTTGTGAAACCAAGGCTATGACCACCAAAAGCTATGAAAATCAAAGCAAATGAAGACCAAAACTCTGATACCACTTGTAGGATCGAAAGTATGTCTAGAGGGGGATGATTAGACTACTTGACGAAATAAAAATCTAGCCTTTTCCCAATTTTAATTCTTGGCAGATTTTAGCAACTTAGCACAAGTCAAGCAAACAACCTACACATGCAATTCTAAGAGTATAGCAGCGAAATGTAAAAAAATTGCATATGAAGGTAAAGAGAGGAGTTTGGAGGGAGCAAACGCAATGTAGACACAGAGATTTTTGGCGTGGTTCCGATAGGTGGTGCTATCGTACATCCACGTTGATGGAGACTTCAACCCACTAAGGGTAACGGTTGCACGAGTCCACAGAGGGCTCCACCCACGAAGGGTCCACGAAGAAGCAACCTTGTCTATCCCACCATGGCCATCGCCCACGAAGGACTTGACTCACTAGGGTAGATCTTCACGAAGTAGGCAATCTCCTTGCCCATACAAACTCCTTGGTTCAACTCCACAATCTTGACGGAGGCTCCCAAGTGACACCTAACCAATCTAGGAGACACCACCCTCCAAGAGGTAACAAATGGTGTGATGATGATGAACTCATTGCTCTTGTGCTTCAAATGATAGTCTCCCCAACACTCAACTCTCTCTTATAGGATAGGATTTGGTGGAAAGATGATTTGAGTGGAAAGCAACTTGGGGAAGGCTTGAGATCAAGATTTATGTGGTTTGAATGAAGTATCTTGACCTCAACACAAATGTAGGTGGTTCTCTCTCAGAAAATGTATGTTAGAAGTGTAGGCATGTTCTGATGGCTCTCTCCACGAATGAAGAGTGGATGGAGGGGTATATATAGCCTCCACACAAAATCTAACCATTACACACAAATCACCAAACTCGGTGGGAGCGAATCATACAACTCGGTCAGATCGATTTAGTTCATAATGTGACCGTTAGGGTTTTCGGTGGGACCGACTTGATCAACTCGGTGGGACTGATAATATTAGGGTTAGGGCATAACGTAATCTCGGTGAGACCGATTACACAAACTTGGTGAGACCAATTTTGGCAATAGACTAACCAGAGAGTTGACCAGGCACTCTCGGTGGGACCAATTCGCTCTCTTGGTAGGACCGAAACGTTACGAAAGGGAAACAGAGAGTTTGCATCGCAATCTCGATGGGACCAATCGCTCATCTCAGTTGGACCGAAACTTTACGAAGGGAAACAGAGAGATTACAATTCCATCTCGGTGAGATCGAGATCCCTATCGGTCGGACCGAAAAGACTAGGGTTTGTGGCAGTGGCTATGTCAAGTGAACTCGGTGGTGCCGGATAGATCAAATTGGTGGGGCCGAGTTTGACTTTTGGTTTGGGATACATTTGGATATGAGAAAGTGATTGAGGGTTGTGGAGCATATCACTAAGCACTTTGAGCAAGAACCTCATTAAGCAACACCTCATCCCCTCTTAATAGTATTGACTTTTTCTATGGACTCACTGTGATCTTGGATCACTAAAAATGAAATGTAGAGTCTTGTGCTTTGAGCTTGAGCCAATCCTTTTGTCCTTAGCATTTTGAGGGGTCCACTTTCTAATCCATGCCATTGCCAATCATTGAGCTTTTCATGAAATATTTATCTTCAAGTAGCATTAGCTCAATGAGCTATATGTTGTTAGGAATTACCAAAACCACTCAGGGATAGTTGCACTTTCAACCAGGCAATTACTTCCATTCGCGTCGCGCCGTCCGTGCCAAAGAAAATCATGCATGATGAGGATCACAGGGCATAGTGCCATGGTCAAGAGAAGGTGCAGGGGCATCGCGGCTAGCACGTGCCAGACAAGCGCCAATCGTTCCCCACCACGAGAGCAGTGATGCTCGCCAGGTGGAAAGTCTGCTCTCCATATGCTCCACCAGTGATAGTAGAGAGGAGTCCGAGCCCTTGCACATAGAGAGCGGCAAGCCTACATAGAAGACCCGAAAAGTTGAGACGATTGAGGCGAGCTCTGTGGAGATATCGTCGATCTTGGACTATAATCAGCCTTTTGAAAGCCACGGTCCAACCAAACACTCACTAAACACAAACGAAGGAAAGTACGCTCGTTACAATGTTTGATCGAAAGTAACCATGTACTTCTCTCTATCAAAATATAAAATGTTTTTCACATTAACGTCTTATTTTTTATGCAGATGGAGTATTTTGCAACGAAGGTACAATGTGCAAATCAATTAGCTTTCTCCCTGCAATTTCTTTTTATCTTTGTCTGAAAAATACATTAAACGAACCAATCCGACGAAACGTCCCAAGTCTCGTCGTTGTTACTTTAAAAAAAAAGTCTCGTCGTTGTTGTTTAGACTTCAGATTCAGGCCGATTGGCCGAACGACGAACTGGACCAGCTTTCAGTTTACTGTAGAAGTCAACGGTTGACTCTCACTCTTTCACGAGTATAGTCACAACTCACGAATACCACCGAGGGCGAAGCCGCGAAGGGCAGGCGAACCCAGCGGCATCGATGCGGAAGGCAGCGGCGTTAGCGGCTGCGGCGGTGGTCGCGGCCGCAGCTGCCATTGCCGTGCGCCAGAGGCTGCGGGAGGCGAAGCGGTGGGCGCGCGTGGCCGCCGTGCTGTCGGACCTGCAGGAGCGGTGCGCGGCGCCGGCGGCGCGGCTGCTGCAGGTGTCGGACGCGATGGACGTGGAGATGCGCGCGGGGCTCGCCTCCGAGGACGGGAGCAAGCTCAAGATGCTCGTCACCTACGTTGACTCCCTCCC
>NC_041384.1:525073997-525082774 GCF_002162155.2 Triticum dicoccoides | reverse complement strand
TTAGCCGATTATTACGAAATGTGCGTTTTTTTAGGGGAAATGTGTGCTTTCCTGTTCCTTCTTGTGCCTGTAATTATACAAAATGGTGAAACAGAACTATATCAAGAAATTTAATTGTACAATTGCAGCAGAGGCATTCACCAATATTGCATAGCATTAGCATATGTACTTGTGTGACTGTCCTATGTTGCAACTGTTGAATTGAGCTGCATTTTCAGTACATCATTTAATCTCACTTATGCAACCATTTTAGGGATGAGAAAGGGCTATTTTATGCACTTGACCTCGGAGGAACAAACTTCCGTGTTTTACGAGTTCAATTAGGGGGCAAGGAACAGCGAGTTATCAAGCAAGAATCTGTAGGGGTATCCATTCCGCAGCATTTAATGTCCAGAAGCTCGCATGTAACGATCATGTCCATTTGCCATAATGTTCATCTCTCCTTTTTTTTGCTAACCTTGCATACTTGGCGTAAATTTTCAGGAACTATTTGATTTTATCGCCGCTGCTTTAGCAAAGTTTGTTGCCTCTGAGGGTGAAGATTATCATCTTCCGGAGGGCACTCTAAGACAACTCGGTTTTACATTCTCCTTTCCAGTGAAGCAAACTTCGATTTCATCCGGCACACTTATCAAGTGGACAAAGGGTTTTGCAATTGAGGAAATGGTCAGTTTATTGTACCTAGCCTATTTGAAAACCAAATCAAAGATGCTAACACATGAACATGATTTTTTTTTTCAAGTTATACAAAACAATGTCCAGTATCATCCCGTATCAAAAAGTTTAAATGGGGAAAATCCTGTAGTTTCTTTGGACTTTCAGTTTGGCGATATGCTTATATGATTTGTCACTGTATAAATAGCTATGAATAATGTACCTGCATGTTTACTTTGAAGTCAGGTTGGCAAGGATATCGTGGCTGAATTAAACGAGGCTATAAAACGTCAAGGACTTGTTATGAAAGTCTCAACATTGGTTTGTTTCTTCTTATATGTACATTATGCTTACCGGGTTAAATGTCAGGTCTATCTGTTAATATAGACTGAAATATAGGACTATTCTGTAGGTGAATGATACCGTTGGGACTCTGGCTGCTGGAAGGTATGTAGATGATGATACTATGATTGCCGTAATACTGGGAACTGGTACTAATGCAGCATACACAGAGAATGCACATGCAATTCCTAAATGGCATGCCCCCCTGCCCATGTCCGGAGATATGGTGAGTGTCTGTTCTGTACCCATGAATGCAACTTTGCAAGGCTGCATAGATCGCACAAACTATTTTGCTTCTATTACTTACAGTGTCACAAGAACAAGAAATGGTGATAACAGTGAAGAATGGCTTTTACCCCATTGATATGATGATTTTAATCCCCTCGAAAAAAAGATATGATTATTTTAATTAGTTGGTTTGTAACAGGTAATAAACATGGAGTGGGGAAATTTCAAGTCCGCTCATCTTCCACTCACTGAATTTGATCAAGCTTTGGATGCAGAAAGTTTGAATCCTGGAGAACAGGTATGTGGTGTCGCCCTTGATATAAAGTAATGGCACTTCCCTGTTTTATGGTTGATGAGCGTGGATAAGACAATTTCCTTCCAGAATTACGAGAAGTTGACCTCTGGTATGTATATGGGGGAAATTGTCCGGAGAATCTTGCTACAGATGGCTCAAGAAGCTGCTCTTTTTGGTGATAATATACCTTCAAAACTAGAGACCCCATACATTCTGAAGTATGTTGTTTCCGTTATCATCCACTACTTTATCATGCAAAGAAAGTCCTTCTCCTGAATTGCTTACAAATATGCTTTGTTGAATTTATTTCTTAACTGTAGTTATTGATGAGTAAAGCTGTAAATTCGACAAAAAGAGCACCTTAAACAAGAAAATCGTGGGACCTTATATTTACTGTGTCTTGTATGGATATGCTACTAGTAAAACTACAGTCACTGCATTTTTTTTCGTGCCAATGGCTAAACTAGAAGACCTCTGACCAGAAATATCTTGCTAGCCAATTCCATGAGAGTATATCTTCAGTTTTTGATTCAGCCTGCAGTGCAAACTTTGCAGAGTACTAAGCGGTCTTAATTTCAAAAAAAGTAAGTCAATGAAAATGAATGGAATGGTTCTTCCCTTAGCGTTTTTTGACTAATTTTCCATCTCACTTTGCGTTTATACATGAGCTGGCAGCTATTCAAACCAAACTTAACTGCTCAGTATTCGCACAACTGTCATCAAAAGGCTTGATTTCTTTTGTGCTACCAGGACATTTCACATGTTGGTGATGCATCATGATGTATCACCTGATCTCGAAACAGTTGGTATCAAACTAAAAGAAATCTTCCAGGTACCCTCGTCAATGAAAATTAAGTGACAGTGCCATTCTTTTTAATCCCTACCGCCAAACAACTCCTTTTCTGACTTGTATGGTTTTCAGATCGAGAGCACCTCAAGAAAAACAAGAAAACTGGTCGTGGATGTTTGCGAGGTCATTACCACACGTGGTGCACGGCTTGCTGCTGCCGGGATACATGGCATTCTCAAAAAGCTCGGTCGGGCTACTGACAGCCCCGATAAGCGAAGGACAGTAATCGCCGTGGACGGCGGAGTCTACAAGTACTATACTTTCTTCAGCGAGTGCATGGAGAGGACTCTGAGTGATATGCTTGGGGAGGACCTGGCACCCTCGGTTGTGATTAAACCGGCCAATGACGGCTCGGGCCTTGGGGCCGCTCTCTTGGCGGCTTCCTATTCTCAGTACCTCCAGGCTGATGAAGATTATTAGCTCAATCTGATAGTTCCTTTGATTCAGAAGCCATGGCAGCAGTATACCACAACATTCATCAAACTGCCTCAGTGTGATGCTAATTCGGTTATGAAGCTGAAAATAGACATTGCATATGGAATTCGTGGACGATTCGCTCATGTCAGCAACTCAGCATCGCTTCCAAAGTTCGCACTGGAGTCATCGACAGAGTGTTAGAACCATATGGAGAAAAACTTTCATGTTGTGGTGGAGAAGACGAGGAATCGAAGGAGCGCACTCTGACAGCTTGCATCTGTTCTTCATTCACGTCGGCAAAAATTGCAACCCTCATTCCGTTTCGTTGCTCGCTCTCGCCTGTCGACTCCTCGCCTTTGGTGGGAGTGCAACTGTTGATGCGATAGCTATCTTCATACTTTTATCATTCCCTTTTCTTGTCAGAATATTATTGTGTACATATATGTGTATGGCTTGTGCAGACAAGGAATGTGTGTCCAAGGTGTCTCCGAATGTATTAACCCTGAAGAATGGAATAAAGGCGGCCGCAAAGGAGTGAGAAAGCTGCAGAAAGATTTATTCCGTGCGCGTCCTGTTCGTTCTTTCTCCCGGCCGACATGATATATATGCATCTCAGAGCCAATGCGTCCCGGGCAGCCAGCTTGCTTGCCAGTTCTCCGCAGCCGAATCGCTCATCTTAATCTGTAGCGGCTAGATAGAAGTTCATGGGCTGCTGCGGTGGGGGCGCCATGTCGTCGTCGTCGTCGTCGAGGCCGAGGGGCGGCATCCGGGAGGAGACGCTGCTGCGCGTCCCGGGCGCGGCGGTGCACCTCGTGGCCGGCTCCGAGGGGCCCCTCGAGCTCGGCCGCGGCGAGCTCTCCGTCGTGAGGATCTTCAAGGACGACGTGGCGGTGACCACCGTGGTGCGCGTCGGCCGCGACCTCGGCTGGCCGCTGGCGAGGGACGAGCCCGTGGTCAAACTCGACCGCCTGCACTACCTCTTCACGCTGCCGGACAAGGACGGCGGGCTGCTCAACTACGGCGTCTCCTTCGCCGACGCCGCGCTGCTGCCGTCCTTCGACGCGCTCCTCAAGTCCAACTCCTGCTTCTCCACGCCTTCCGCGCCGTCGAGGGGCTCGAGGCCGCCGCCGCCGGCGTCGGCGTCGCCCGACGCGTACTGGAACGACTTCTCGCCCAAGGTGGAGAGCTACAACAACGTGCTCGCCAAGGCCATCGGCGCCGGCACCGGCCACCTCGTCAAAGGCATCTTCATGTGCAGCGAGGCCTACGCCAGCCAGGTACGTACTCCCCTCTGCTTCGTCCCTTCTGTCGTTGTTTATCTACCACAAGGTGACCGCTCTGAATCCACTGCCGTGCAGGTTCAAAAGGGAGCCAACCTGATAAACCCTCAAGCAGCCGGCGGCGCGAGCAAACGCTTCGGCGGCACCGGTGGAGCTGACGGGAGCAGCCAGGCAGGTCCGGCGAAGCGTGGAGGAGTCAACAAGAGCCTCAAGAGGTAGTAACTCGACTAACAGTATCTCTTTCATCCTGGTGTGAGTTGCTCACTTGTTCATCACCCATTCATCACTACTGATCTGATCTTGGTTGCTCAGGGTGAGGAAGCTGTCGGAGATGACGGAGAAGATGAGCAAGACGATGCTGGACACGGTCATCTCGGTGGCAGGGTCCATGGCCGCACCGCTGCTCCGTTCCAACCAAGGGAAAGCCCTCCTCTCCACCGTCCCCGGAGAGGTCGTTATCGCCTCTCTCGACGCCATCAGTGAGTACTCTAGTGCCCTGGAAACACCCACGGGACCTCGCCGTAACGACCAAATCTTTTGAGAGATTACATCGGTTGCCTTCTTCCTGTGTGACAGATAAAGTTATGGACGCGGTAGAGGCTGCCGAGAGGAGGTCGCTTGCTGCAACCTCCAATGTTGTTTCCGGTGCAGTGTCCAAGAGGCAAGAACATCAGCACCTCAAGCCAGGCCATATGGAAAATCAGATCAGCATTTGGAACGCAGCAGTTGACTGACTAGCTTCTGCTGCAGGTATGGAGAGAGCGCAGGGGAGGCGACCGGAGACGCTTTCGCGACGGTCGGCCACACCGTCGGGACGGCGTGGAACATCTTCAAGATACGCAAGGCCGTCACGCCCTCGTCCTCCCTTCCGGGGAACATGGTCAAGAGCGCCGTCAGGAACAGAAACTGAGGCCGACTCCGACCGCAGCACGGCCAGCGTACCAATACGTACATAGGCTGTGCTGCCTGCGGAGGACCATCAGCATACCTAATGAAGACATGTAATGCTACTCCACAGTTATGCAGTGTAATAATGTTTCTACTTTGGCAATTTCGGATGCACTGATATGTCATGAATACCAACAACCAATGCGAGAAATCATAAATCAGTTGCTTACTACGAATCGGGGATGCTGCGACAGCATGCCCTAGCCAAACACGACTTCAATTAAGCATGCAGGGAGAAAGTGCATAATCAAAATGAACAAGTGCATAAATGGAGTGGACAGACAACAAAAGAAACTGCATATCACACACTAATTTGGACGAGAAAGCTGCCTTGTTAAAGTTTTCATGAACACTTTAGCTCTAACCTCTAAGCATGGATGTAAATGTCAAAAGGCGTTATTCCAAACCAGCTAGGTTCACATCCAGGAACGAGAAAAACCTCACTTCAGTGAGGAGGAGAAAAAAACTAATAAGGACATAATGATGCCGCCGCCACTAAACCGCCGAGAGTGTAGATCTAATGTGAATGAATGTTTACTTCTTCTTCTTCCCGGCATCAGCCTTGGTCTGCACAAGCCAAAAATATCAACACAAACGATCATAGTGAGCACTAGAAAGTAGCCAACAGATCATGCATAAGTAACTCACCTTCTTGACACCACGGATCTTCTTAGATCTGTTCTTACGCTCCTTAATTTGCTTGCGAGACTTTTCAACCTTAGTAGCAAGACCATTCTGGGAAAGGGAACAGAGGAAATTATTTAGTTACAGGAATAACATTCGTGGCAGAATATAAAAATAAATACCACCATGCATTGAAAATTCAGAACCAAACACACCAACAGCTGTTTTATTCCTCTTCATAACAATTACAAATCCAGCAAGATCAATTAAAAACTGCGTAACTAAATATTTACATGCCTTTTTTTATTGTCATGTATTACTCTTTAACACCATCGATCAACAAAGGAATATCAGACCTAATTGTTGTTGCCGCATATATACTAGTCCTAGGAGATTGAGACTTACCTAATTGATGATTACTCTTTTTAGTGTTGCAAATTTGCGTTAAATGGAATATCCGCACTCTACATCTGTATGGGCTTTAACTAAAATGTGGAGACAACAGAACACAGAGCGGTTCAATGCAAGAAAACATGATACAAAATTATGCACATGTATCCCCCATCCATAATTTTGTTTCTGAACATCACAGACACCATACCATAATATAAATCTATGATGCATGGCAGTCACTATGCTGTTGCAAACAGGAGGCACAGAATACAACAAGTCAGGAACACAATTTACAACAAGTCAGCAGTGCCCCAAAGAAATCTAGTGCCGCAGCAATAAATTTGTCATCTAGATACGCACATGAAAACAGTATGACCAACCTGAAACATCTAGGCAGTGAAAGCCAAATAACTACTACTCCCTCCGTTCAGGCCGTTCACTATTATAAAATGTTTTGAATATTTGAATATGGACTAGATACAGACTGAAATGAGCGAAAAAACACACTGAAATGTGTCTACATACATCCGATTTATAAAAAAGTTAGAACATCTTATAATAGTGAATGGAGGGAGTACTATTCTTTTAGCAGATTAGCATGCATTGCTACACATTGTGATAGCGATACTAATGATGATTAGGGCTGGACTACACGTGGCAAAGAACGATCGAGCCTGATAAAAAAGCATCTGATTCCATAACTAAATCAGCGCAATGGCAACATACCCTGATCAGGCGGTAGTTGGGCTCGAACTTCTTGGCTGCTTCGAGGTTGTCGTAGATGAGACCGAATCCAGTGGACTTGCCGCCCCCGAAATGCGTGCGGAACTTGAACACAAAGATGCAGTTGGCGTCCTTCACGTCGTACATCTTGGCCAGCTTATCCTTGAGCTCCGCCTGCACAGAGAAACCCAGACGATGAGATCGCTAGATCGCCACCTGAACAGCCTCCATTTTGTGTGATCGATGTCTCGCCTTGGGGACGTTGGCCTTGCCGGGGTGGATCACCTCAAGCACCTGAAAGTGAAAGGTGGAGCGCCGGAAAGAGTTAGTGATTTGAGAGATGCGATGGATCCTGGGAGCCCCGGTGACGAGGGCAGGGTGCGTACGAATTGCTTCCGGGAGAGGAGGCGGTTGGTCATGAACTTGCGGGTGCGGAGGGTGACCGCCGCGCTGGCCTTCGTGTCCGCCATGGTTGGAGTTGGCCGCCGGCGGAGAGGTGGGAGACGAGAAGGTGTGATCCACAGGATGCGTTAGGGTTTGTTCCGCCGCTGGAAAACCCTATGGGGGCACTTGGCTTGTATAGCGTGGCACTGTGGGCTTCGCTCGGATAATAGATGGGCTCGAGGAGTACGGTTCGAATGAACAACACTCAGAATCCCCTCAGAGTTCTCAAACAAAAAAAAACTTAGAATCACCTCAGAGTTACCAAAAAAAACTTAGAATCCCCTCATCCCCTCAAAAACAAAAGAATAAACACTTAAAAAATTAAAAGCTTCGTGAGATTGCCTAAAAAAACTTAAAAAAAAGAAAAAAAAATGGAAAATGAGAATAAAAATAAAAATAAAAATAGAACTAGCAGATAAACAAAAGGAAAAATTGGGCGTGACGTCAATGCTATACTGGGCCAGCCCATGAATCGGCTGCCTTCAGGCGAAGCAAGCTACTGCCTCACGGTTGGCGGGACATAGCCGCGCCACTGCCCGTGGGAGTTTCGAAATCAGTAGTTAGTTATGGAGTGCCCTTTGCAAAGGTCACTCCTACCTTCTTCGATGGTGACAAGTGATGAATTACATGCGCGACACTTGTCACAACTTAGGAGTTTCAACATAGATTCGTTTTTCAAAAAAAATTATCACTTCAGCGTGTGTCCAAGTCACTAACCGTTGTCACTAGTAGAGTGCCCGTGCGTTGCCACGGGCTCTTGAAATAGTATGCAAGAGTTGCATGATAAATTTCACATGTACAAACAATATAACACAAACACAATTATTGAATAATTAAAGTTCATTTTTGCAATGTAAATTGATAACAAAAAGAAAGATTAACGACATGTTCATGTAACAAACTGAGCGATGTTCCAACTAAACACCTATTATAAAACTATCAATATCTAGATGATGCGCTTAAGAAATTCTTTCATAAATATCAAGAAAGTTGCCTTTAGCTTCATTCTCACAATGTTTTAGCAAGTATAATAAAAACCGCTTCCTCAACTCATACCCATCCTACACAAACAATATATGTAGTTAGTATGAAAATTTCACGCAGAAGGTCTTAAAACATGTAACGAATGTGTTGCCACTGGCATTTCAAAAAAATACTGGTTGCATATATAATCATAAGGCATATCAATTTTCCAGCTTGGCATAGAAAGTGAGTCTAAAATAGTTGCTTAGTTATTCTGATAATCTTGCTAGTACAATTATGATAGTTACGATAATCACCAAGGAGTTTTAATTTTTGAAAGGAAAAAACAACAACAATCATTAGGCCCTTAAGAAATTACGACATGATTCTAAATCTGACCAGCCACAAGATATATCCTTCCTAATATTCAGTTCTAGTGGGAAAAACTACTACCCAACAATATACATATAATATAATCGACAATATTTTCTGCATTTGCTAAATAATCATGGGAACAAAAAATGACTTCAGGCTTCAAGATCCAATAGTATATACATAGGCTCGATGTGACGATGCTGGCGAAGAACATCGAGATGGTTCGAACGTAGGATTTGTC
>NC_041384.1:525056939-525073813 GCF_002162155.2 Triticum dicoccoides | reverse complement strand
GAAGCAACATAAATGGCTATGATGCCAGCTGCTACCTTTTTGTGATCATCATGCGGAATTAGATCATCATTACAAATAAGCATTATAATGTTCACATAAATGATGCATTCCAGTAAAGGTTCTGTGATTGTCACAAGAACATAATAATAATAGACGTGCATATATTTCCATGTGGTAGAATACTACTAATCTACACTGGACCAACAAATTAAGCGAGGACAAGACAAAGAAATATATCTAGCGTTGCATATTATAATTAAACGTCCATGGTTATATCTATTCAAGCTATACGTACGAAGACGCCATCTAGTCAAGCACTACGAACTGAGAGAAATAATTACATCTTCCAGTATAGCTTCAGACACTTAACCTATCTTTAGGGCATGTTCGGCAACAGCCTAGCTTCCCAAACTCCTCAACTTCTACTCCTCACTTCGGTTTTCTAGTTTCTCACAGTGATGGGAAAACGTTCGGCTGCGCACCTCATGCTTCTCATCGCTGGCATGGGTTGACAACCCATTTAGATGGGCTGAAGCCCGTTTGGGAGGGAAGGGAGCAAAGCCCAGCTCAGTAGGCATACAATGGCACCTTTCTTCTAATTAAAAAATGTACAACGACCGTGATGTAGAGGCTACGGAGAGGAGATATGAGCTGTTGGGGGAGAGACAAAGTGAATCGGTACGCGTAGCTCACTTGGCGATGGCAGCAAATCATAATAACGCTCAACTCCAGCTTCTTCGTTTTCACAGAGCCAGGAAAAGGCAGCTTCCCCAACTCCTTCAAATTTGCACTAACAGAATAGCAAGCTTCTTGATTTGAGCTCCAAGGAATTTGCTCGTTCGCCTGAACTTCACTGCGGAGTTAATGGAAGTTGAGAGCCGGAGCATTGCCGAACAGGCCCTTAGTACAAACAGTTGCCAAACTTGAGAGCATCAGAGTCATAAGGTTCATAACTGAAAGTCAATATAACATGTTAGTTGCAACCTTATTTGGTTTCATCATATCTGAACATACACATGCACTTGCTCTCTTTTTGCACCATGGCACAAAATTTGTGATATAAGCAAAAGGAGTTTGCTTCCATGGTTTTGTTCTGGCGCCATTCTCAATGCGCCGTTCATTCACACGCAATGGAATTATCTATACCATTATATATGTACAGGATGCATAATGAAGTATAAGCATAATCTTTCTTTTTGTTAAAAACATTGGCTTTGTGTACATAGATTAATAAAACATATATCATATAAACTCATATATGCTTCAAACTTGTTTCATATAAATTTAATAATTTGATGCAACAATTCAATAATGAGATATTCAAACAAAACTTTGAACTTTTAATAGTGTTTCATTCTGCTTTAGAATTTGATTTTTTTAGAACATGCTGAAACACATTCAAAAGTGGTATTGTTTTGAAGTTCTCCTCGTCATAATCACAATATGCAAACGGATCATAAATTGTACTTTTGGTTTGAAAGATAAAATTGTCTTAAAGTTGGAAATAAAATAACAAAGAATGGGATGGTGGAGCATAGGCTTGCATGTGGTCAGAGAAAGATCTCACAAACTACAAACGTTATTAATGAGAAAAAGATTAAGAAGATCAAAATCAGCTGAATAAGAAGAATAGTAATGCAAAGAGCACCCAAGGGACTCACCTGTGCCTTATGGCATGTTCGTTCCCTCGCATCATATATCCCACAGGCTAATAGTAATGGAAAGTTAATGCAAGCAGATATAGAAGACAATGGACGCTACAGTTCCTGCCTCATATGTGGTTGTCTTGCTGAGATTTAAATAATATAAGAGGGGATTAACAAAATACATGCATACTGTAGGGATTCTCCTCACGGACATGGAGGAAAGGGGCAGCGGGCACAAGCGCCTTGTGCGGTTGGATGCGTCGGGAGTCAGGGCCCCTGGGACGGGGAGCGCTCAGTGCACGACACTACTTGACCAGCCGCATGGTGAGCGAGCACGCATAGGAGGGTCTGGTAGGACAGGCTAATCACGTCGTGGCACCCGCCGTACAAGTCGATCTTCACGGCACCAACCGAGTGTGGAATAAGGAAGTTAGGAGGGGGTTGCAGAGGGGGCAGTGAAGCACGCACTTGTCGAATCTCATGGCAAGCTCAACTATGGGACTGTACGCCACCCTGGCCGCGACCATGGCAACACCATCTCCTCCGGCTGCCTCTTGAGAGCCGAGCTCTCGCTTCACCTTGCCATTCGGTAGGTCTGCATGAGGCGGACAGAGTCGGCGGTGTGAGAACCCTAGAAGAGACAGGGCTGAGACTCAGAGAGAGATCGAGGGAGAGAGGATTCATGTGGACTGTGGAGTGACTCTTTCTGTCAGCTAGCAAAAAAGGGTTGAAAACTGGGAAAGAATCGTTAGGAGGAGGAGTCTTCGAGGTAAATCAAGCAGTTAGGGAGGAGGGTAACGAACAAAATGAATGATGAGGTAACGATATGAACGAACAAAACTGAAGGAAATATGCCCTAGAGGCAATAATAAAGTTATTATATATTTCCTTATAATCATGATAAATGTTTATTATTCATGCTAGAATTGTATTAACCGGAAACATAATACATGTGTGAATACATAGACAAACAGAGTGTCACTAGTATGCCTCTACTTGACTAGCTCGTTAATCAAAGATGGTTATGTTTCCTAACATGAACAAAGAGTTGTTATTTGATTAACGAGGTCACATCATTAGTTGAATGATCTGATTGACATGACCCATTCCATTAGCTTAGCACCCGATCGTTTAGTGTGTTGCTATTGCTTTCTTCATGACTTATACATGTTCCTATGACTATGAGATTATGCAACTCCCGTTTGCCGAAGGAACACTTTGGGTGCTACCAAACGTCACAACGTAACTGGGTGATTATAAAGGAGCATTACAGGTGTCTCCAAAGGTAGATGTTGGGTTGGCGTATTTCGAGATTAGGATTTGTCACTCCGATTGTCTGAGAGGTATCTCTGGGCCCTCTTGGTAATGCACTTCACTTAAGCCTTGCAAGCATTGCAACTAGATGAGTTAGTTACGGAACGAGTAAAGAGACTTGCCGGTAACGAGATTGAACTAGGTATTGGAATACCGACGATCGAATCTCGGGCAAGTAACATACCGATGACAAAGGGAACAACGTATGTTGTTATGCGGTCTGACCGATAAAGATCTTCGTAGAATATGTAGGAGCCAATATTGGCATCCAGGTCCCGTTATTGGTTATTGACCGGAGACGTGTCTCGGTCATGTCTACATTGTTCTCGAACCCGTAGGGTCCGCACGCTTAAGGTTTCGATGACAGTTATATTATGAGTTTATGCATTTTGATATACCGAAGGTTGTTCGGAATCCCGGATGTGATCACGGACATGACGAGGGGTCTCGAAATGGTCGAGACATAAAGATTGATATATTGGAAGCCTATGTTTGGATATCGGAAGTGTTCCGGGTGAATTCGGGATTTTACCGGAGTACCGGGAGGTTACCGGAACCCCCCGGGAACCATATGGGCCTTGATGGGCCTTAGTGGAAAGGAGAAAGGGGCAGCCCAAGGTGGCCGCGCGCCTCCCCCCTTCCCCTAGTCCTATTAGGACTAGGAGAGGTGGCCGGCCCCCCTCTCTCTCTTTCCCCCCCTCAAGGAGTCCTATTCCAACTAGGATTGGGGGAGGGGGGGGGAATCCTACTCCCAGAGGGAGTAGGACTCTCCTGGCACGCCTCCTATGCCCGGCCAGCCTCCCCCTCTAGTCCTTTATATACTGAGGCAGAGGCACCCCAAAAACACACAAGTTGATCCACGTGATCTATTCCTTAGCCGTGTGCGGTGCCCCCTGCCACCATAGTCCTCGATAATACTGTAGCGGAGTTTAGGCGAAGCCCTACTGCTGTAGTGCATCAAGATCGTCACCACGCCGTCGTGCTGACGTAACTCTTCCCCGACACTTTGCTGGATCGGAGTCCGGGGATCGTCATCGAGCTGAACGTGTGCTCGAACTCGGAGGTGCCGTAGTTTGGTGCTTGATCGGTTGGATCGTGCAGACGTATGACTACTTCCTCTACGTTGTGTCAGCACTTCCGCAGTCGGTCTGCGTTGGCTACGTAGACAACACTCTCCCCTCTCGTTGCTATGCATCACATGATCTTGCGTGTGCGTAGGAAATTTTTTGAAATTACTACGAAACCCAACAGTGGCATCCGAGCCTAGGTTATTTATATTGATGTTATATGCACGAGTAGAACACAAGTGAGTTGTGGGCGATATAAGTCATACTGCCTACCAGCATGTCATACTTTGATTTGGCGGCATTGTTGGACGAGACGACCCGGACCAACATTACGCGTACGCTTACGCGAGACCGGTTTCCCCGACGTGCTTTGCACATAGGTGGCTTGCGGGCGATTGTCTCTCCAACTTTAGTTGAACCAAGTATGGCTACGCCCGGTCCTTGCGAAGGTTAAAACGGAGTCTATTTGACAAACTATCATTGTGGTTTTGATGCGTAGGTGAGATTGGTTCTTGCTTAAGCCTGTAGCAGCCACGTAAAACTTGCAACAACAAAGTAGAGGACGTCTAACTTGTTTTTGCAGGGCATGTTGTGATGTGATATGGTCAAGACATGATGCTGAATTTTGTTGTATGAGATGATCATGTTTTGTAACCAAGTTATCGGCAACTGGCAGGAGCCTTATGGTTGTCGTTTTATTGTATGCAATGAAATCGCGATGTAATGCTTTACTTTATTACTAAGCGGTAGTGATAGTCGTGGAAGCATAAGCTTGGCGAGACGACAACGATGCTACGATGGAGATCAAGGTGTCACGCCGGTGATGATGGTGGTCACGACGGTGCTTCGGAGATGGAGATCACAAGCACAAGATGATGATGGCCATATCATATCACTTATATTGATTGCATGTGATGTTTATCCTTTTTATGCATCTTATCTTGCTTTGATTGACGGTAGCATTATAAGATGATCTCTCACTAAATTATCAAGAAGTGTTCTCCCTGAGTATGCACCGTTGCGAAAGTTCTTCGTGCTGAGACACCACGTGATGATCGGGTGTGATAGCTTCTACGTTCAAATACAACGGGTGCAAAACAGTTGCACACGCGGAATACTCAGGTTATACTTGACGAGCCAAGCATATACATATATGGCCTCGGAACACGGAGACCGAAAGGTCGAGCATGAATCATATAGTAGATATGATCAACATAACGATGTTCACCATTGAAAACTACTCCATCTCACGTGATGATCGGTTATGGTTTAGTTGATTTGGATCACGTAATCACTTAGAGGATTAGAGGGATGTCTATCTAAGTGGGAGTTCTTTAATTAACTTGATTAAATTGAACTTAAATTTATCATGAAACTTAGTACCTGATTAGTATCTTGCTTGTTTATGTTTGATTGTAGATAGGTGGCTTGTGCTGTTGTTCCGTTGAATTTTAATGCGTTCCTTGAGAAAGCAAAGTTGAAAGATGATGGTAGCAATTACACGGACTGGGTCCGTAACTTGAGGATTATCCTCATTGCTGCACAGAAGAATTACGTCCTGGAAGCACCGCTGGGTGCCAGGCCTGCTGCAGGAGCAACGCCGGATGTTATGAACGTCTGGTAGAGCAAAGCTGATGACTACTCGATAGTTCAGTGTGCCATGCTTTACGGCTTAGAATCGGGACTTCAACGATGTTTTGAACGTCATGGAGCATATGAGATGTTTCAGGAGTTGAAGTTAATATTTCAAGCAAATGCCCGGATTGAGAGATATGAAGTCTCCAATAAGTTCTATAGCTGCAAGATGGAGGAGAACAGTTCTGTCAGTGAGCATATACTCAAAATGTCTGGGTATAATAATCACTTGATTCAATTGGGAGTTAATCTTCCAGATGATAGCGTCATTGACAGAATTCTTCAATCACTGCCACCAAGCTACAAGAGCTTCGTGATGAACTATAATATGCAAGGGATGAACAAGACTATTCCCGAGCTCTTCGCGATGCTGAAAGCTGCGGAGGTAGAAATCAAGAAGGAGCATCAAGTGTTGATGGTCAACAAGACCACTAGTTTCAAGAAAAAGGGCAAAGGGAAGAAGAAGGGGAACTTCAAAAAGAGCGGCAAGCAAGTTGCTACTCAAGAGAAGAAACCCAAACCTGGACCTAAGCCTGAAACTGAGTGCTTCTATTGCAAGCAGACTGGTCACTGGAAGCAGAACTGCCCCAAGTATTTGGCGGATAAGAAGGATGGCAAGGTGAACAAAGGTATATGTGATATACATGTTATTGATGTGTACCTTACTAATGCTCGCAGTAGCACCTGGGTATTTGATACTGGTTCTATTGCTAATATTTGCAACTCGAAACAGGGACTACAAATCAAGCGAAGATTGGTTAAGGACGAGGTGACGATGCGCGTGGGAAACGGTTCCAAAGTCGATGTGATCGCAGTCGGCACGCTACCTCTACATCTACCTTCGGGATTAGTATTAGACCTAAATAATTGTTATTTGATGCCAGCGTTAAGCATGAACATTATATCTGGATCTTGTTTGATGCGAGACGGTTATTCATTTAAATCAGAGAATAATGGTTGTTTTATTTATATGAGTAATATCTTTTATGGTCATGCACCCTTGAAGAGTGGTCTATTCTTGTTGGATCTCGATAGTAGTAACACACATATTCATAATGTTGAAGCCAAAAGATGCAGAGTTGATAATGATAGTGCGACTTATTTGTGGCACTGCCGTTAGGTCATATCGGTGTAAAGTGCATGAAGAAACTCCATTCTGATGGACTTTTGGAACCACTTGATTATGAATCACTTGGTACTTGCGAACCGTGCCTCATAGGCAAGATGACCAAAACGCCGTTCTCCGGTACTACGGAGAGAGCAACAGATTTGTTGGAAATCATACATACAAATGTATGTGGTCCGATGAATATTGAGGCTCGTGGCGGATATCGTTATTTTCTCACCTTCACAGATGATTTAAGCAGATATGGGTATATCTACTTAATGAAACATAAGTCTGAAACATTTGAAAAGTTCAAAGAATTTCAGAGTGAAGTTGAAAATCATCGTAACAAGAAAATAAAGTTTCTACGATCTGATCGTGGAGGAGAATATTTGAGTTACGAGTTTGGTGTACATTTGAAAAATTGTGGAATAGTTTCGCAACTCACGCCACCCGGAACACCTCAGCGTAATGGTGTGTCCGAACATCGTAATCGTACTTTACTGGATATGGTGCGATCTATGATGTCTCTTACTGATTTACCGCTATCGTTTTGGGGATACGCTCTAGAGACGGCCGCATTCATGTTAAATAGGGCACCATCAAAATCCGTTGAGACGACGCCTTATGAACTGTGGTTTGGCAAGAAATCAAAGTTGTCGTTTCTAAAAGTTTGGGGCTGCGATGCTTATGTGAAAAAGCTTCAACCTGATAAGCTCGAACCCAAATCGGAGAAATATGTCTTCATAGGATATCCAAAGGAAACTATTGGATACACCTTCTATCACAGATCCGAAGGCAAGACTTTTGTTGCTAAATTCGGAAACTTTCTGGAGAAGAAGTTTCTCTCGAAAGAAGTGAGTGGGAGGAAAGTAGAACTTGACGAGGTAACTATACCTGCTCCCTTATTGGAAAGTAGTGCATCACAGAAAACTGTTTCTATGACACCTACACCAGTTAGTGAGGAAGCTAATGATGATGATCATGAAACTTCAGAACAATATACTACTAAACCTCGTAGATCAACCAGAGTAAGATCCGCACCAGAGTGGTACGGTAATCCCGTTCTGGAAGTCATGCTACTAGATCATGATGAACCTACGGACTATGAAGAAGCGATGGTGAGCCCAGATTCCGCAAAGTGGCTTGAAGCCATGAAATCTGAGATGGGATCCATGTATGAGAACAAAGTATGGACTTTGGTTGACTTGCCCGATGATCGGCAAGCAATTGAGAATAAATGGATCTTCAAGAAAAAGACTGACGCTGATGGTAATGTTACTGTCTACAAAGCTCGACTTGTCGCGAAAGGTTTTCGGCAAGTTCAAGGGATTGACTACGATGAGACCTTCTCACCCGTAGCGATGCTTAAGTCTGTCCGAATCATGTTAGCAATTGCCGCATTTTATGATTATGAAATTTGGCAGATGGATGTCAAAACTGCATTCCTGAATGGATTTCTGGAAGAAGAGTTGTATATGATGCAACCAGAAGGTTTTGTCGATCCAAAGGGAGCTAACAAAGTGTGCAAGCTCCAACGATCCATTTATGGACTGGTGCAAGCCTCTCGGAGTTGGAATAAACGTTTTGATAGTGTTATCAAAGCATTTGGTTTTATACAGACTTTTGGAGAAGTCTGTATTTACAAGAAAGTGAGTGGGAGCTCTATAGCATTTCTGATATTATATGTGGATGACATATTGTTGATTGGAAATGATATAGAATTTCTGGATAGCATAAAAGGATACTTGAATAAGAGTTTTTCAATGAAAGACCTCGGTGAAGCTGCTTACATATTAGGCATTAAGATCTATAAAGATAGATCAAGACGCTTAATTGGACTTTTACAAACAACATACCTTGACAAAATTTTGAAGAAGTTCAAAATGGATCAAGCAAAGAAAGGATTCTTGCCTGCGTTACAAGGTGTGAAATTGAGTAAGACTCAATGCCCGACCACTGCAGAAGATAGAGAGAATATGAAAGATGTTCCCTATGCATCAGCAATAGGATCTATCATGTATGCAATGCTATGTACCAGACCTGATGTGTGCCTTTCTATAAGTCTAGTAGGGAGGTACCAAAGTAATCCAGGAGTGGATCACTGGACAGCGGTCAAGAACATCCTGAAATACCTAAAAAGGACTAAGGATATGCTTCTCGTATATGGAGGTGACAAAGAGCTCGTCGTAAAAGGTTACGTTGATGCACGCTTTGACACTAATCCGGACGATTCTAAATCGCAAACCGGATACGTGTTTACATTAAACGGTGGAGTTGTCAGTTGGTGCAGTTCTAAACAAAGCGTCATAGCAGGATCTACATGTGAAGCGGAGTACATAGCTGCTTCGGAAGCAGCAAACGAAGGAGTCTGGATGAAGGAGTTCATATCCGATCTAGGTGTCATACCTAGTGCATCGGGTCCAATGAAAATCTTTTGTGACAATACTGGTGCAATTGCCTTGGCAAAGGAATCCAGATTTCACAAGAGGACCAAGCACATCAAGAGACGCTTCAATTCCATCGGGGATCTAGTCCAGATGGGAGACATAGAGATTTGCAAGATACATACGGATCTGAATGTTGCAGACCCATTGACTAAGCCTCTTCCACGAGCAAAACATGATCAGCACCAAGGCTCCATGGGTGTTAGAATCATTACAGTGTAATCTAGATTATTGACTCTAGTGCAAGTGGGAGACTGAAGGAAATATGCCCTAGAGGCAATAATAAAGTTATTATGTATTTCCTTATAATCATGATAAATGTTTATTATTCATGCTAGAATTGTATTAACCGGAAACATAATACATGTGTGAATACATAGACAAACAGAGTGTCACTAGTATGCCTCTACTTGACTAGCTCATTAATCAAAGATGGTTATGTTTCCTAACCATGAACAAAGAGTTGTTATTTGATTAACGAGGTCACATCATTAGTTGAATGATCTGATTGACATGACCCATTCCATTAGCTTAGCACCCGATCGTTTAGTGTGTTGCTATTGCTTTCTTCATGACTTATACATGTTCCTATGACTATGAGATTATGCAACTCCCGTTTGCCGGAGGAACACTTTGGGTGCTACCAAACGTCACAACGTAACTGGGTGATTATAAAGGAGCATTACAGGTGTCTCCAAAGGTAGATGTTGGGTTGGCGTATTTCGAGAATAGGATTTGTCACTCCGATTGTCGGAGAGGTATCTCTGGGCCCTCTCGGTAATGCACATCACTTAAGCCTTACAAGCATTGCAACTAGATGAGTTAGTTGCGGGATGATGTATTACAGAATGAGTAAAGAGACTTGCCGGTAACGAGATTGAACTAGGTATTGGAATACCGACGATCGAATCTCGGGCAAGTAACATACCGATGACAAAGGGAACAACGTATGTTGTTATGCGGTCTGACCGATAAAGATCTTCGTAGAATATGTAGGAGCCAATATGGGCATCCAGGTCCCGCTATTGGTTATTGACCGGAGACGTGTCTCGGTCATGTCTACATTGTTCTCGAACCCGTAGGGGCCGCACGCTTAAGGTTTTGATGACAGTTATATTATGAGTTTATGCATTTTGATATACCGAAGGTTGTTCGGAATCCCGAATGTGATCACGGACATGACGAGGAGTCTCGAAATGGTCGAGACATAAAGATTGATATATTGGAAGCCT
Source organism: Triticum dicoccoides (assembly GCF_002162155.2). Taxonomy (NCBI): domain Eukaryota; kingdom Viridiplantae; phylum Streptophyta; class Magnoliopsida; order Poales; family Poaceae; genus Triticum; species Triticum dicoccoides. The sequence continues at coordinate 525,063,367 of NC_041384.1, read as the reverse complement.
ATGTTTGGATATCGGAAGTGTTCTGGGTGAAATCGGGATTTTACCGGAGTACCGGGAGGTTACCGGAACCCCCCGGGAACCATATGGGCCTTGATGGGCCTTAGTGAAAAGGAGAAAGGGGCAGCCCAAGGTGGCCGCGCGCCTCCCCCGGCCCCCCTCTCTCTCTTTCCCCCCTCAAGGAGTCCTATTCCAACTAGGATTGGGGGGGGGGGGGAATCCTACTCCCAGAGGGAGTAGGACTCTCCTGGCGCGCCTCCTATGGCCGGCCAGCCTCCCCCCTCTAGTCCTTTATATACTGAGGCAGAGGCACCCCAGAAACACACAAGTTGATCCACGTGATCTATTCCTTAGCCGTGTGCGGTGCCCCCTGCCACCATAGTCCTCGATAATACTGTAGCGGAGTTTAGGCGAAGCCCTTCTGCTGTAGTGCATCAAGATCGTCACCACGCCGTCGTGCTGACGGAACTCTTCCCCGACACTTTGCTGGATCGGAGTCCGGGGATCGTCATCGAGCTGAACGTGTGCTCGAACACGGAGGTGCCGTAGTTTCGGTGCTTGATCGGTTGGATCGTGAAGACGTACGACTACTTCCTCTATGTTGTGTCAGCGCTTCCGCAGTCGGTCTGCGTTGGGTATGTAGACAACACTCTCCCCTCTCGTTGCTATGCATCACATGATCTTGCGTGTGCGTAGGAATTTTTTTGAAATTACTACGAAACCCAACAGAAACGGCATACCTAATCCCCTTTAATAGTAGAGATATGACTATATGGCCGTACAATTACCAACTACAATCAAAATGAGAACATACTAAATTGAAAGTTGGACATGAAAAACATACCTCACTCTGGCTGCCATGCAATTTCTAATATTTTCTTCCACTTATTAGGCTGCCTCAATCTCAATAGAATTCATATTCTTAAATCTGCAATCCACAAGTGACCAATATATGAATGTACTACATTAGCTCGCTATAATCCAATCCAAAACCCTGCAAATATGAAGAGCATAAATAATTGCGCTAAAGCCTTTTGGTTGTCTGAACTCTGAAGTAGTGGAATTAGGACTCACTGAAATAGCAGCTTCAATAAAAGGAGGCAATATGACTTCCATCCTGGTTCTGCCAACTGCTGTTGCTAGTCCTAGCTCATGCACAAAAATCATCATCCTTGCCAAGCACAATAAAGCCTTTCCTCATTTGAAGAACCTTCTTTGGATATGGGATAAAATCATGTTCTATAGCAGCTGCTACAAAACCAGAATTGCAGACTGCATGAAAACATCATCATTGTCAATTTATAAGATAATTCAAGGGCTAAATAGTTGTCCAAGTTTTGACATATAGATTAGTTATGAGTAATGAACCATACGAACCATGCATGTATCTTGCAGCTTATGAGGACTGCTCTGGAAAAGCTTGACTAATCTGCATATCAAACAGGTTCTAGATATGGTAGATATCTTCACCCATAGACGTTGATATGTGTACAACCTTCTGCTGCCTCGGAAGCACATGATGCACATCGTCGAAACATCCGAACTCTGAAACAAATCAGAGCATGCCACAGGATCCTCGGACCATCCACTATTTTTAAAGCTTATAAAACATCTTCGAGGCATTCCGCCAACTTATCCTTAAATCGTTTCCACCATCGAAATTGAAAATAACTGCAGAACTCAATAGATATATACTCCCTGTACAGCTCAACATGCCCTGCACAACTCCACATGTGTGCTCTCAAGACAGAACAGGAAAATAAAAACATGTCCATGGAGTTGGATAGTCAAAGATACATAATGAACCAAAAAGAATCAGTAGCAAATCATGACTAATGCATATGGCCAAGCTAATAGGGAACGGTTCATCACATGGACAAACATTAATACAACATGGAGAGAGATAAATTTTCACAATGAATGTCTATGTGCTCAGATGGCAAACCTTATCCTTGTACTTCTCGTGTGGGACAGGGACGTCCCATTTCAAATCCCTGGTGATGCAGCGAGGCTCCAACCCTTCTTTCAATCAAGCATCCGTGGTGGTGCGAAGCGCGTTTGGGCTCCATGATCCAGTCGCCGAGGCCTCGTCAATGTACTTCTCCAGTTTCTCCTTCAGCCAGGGAAGTTCGAGGAACAAGTGATCCATGTCACAGGACAACTGACACATAGAAATTGATCAATGATCAAAGTGTATTGGGTCAAAGGGTCATTAACTATTCCTCACAGATTTTCAACATGATACCTTACAAGTTTCGTAGAATTTTTGCTAAAAAAATGTTCAGCTAAATTGACAATGGATATAATGATGACATCTTATTGAAACTTTATTGTATCAATTCCCGCACATTCAATACGCCAAAAAAGCGGCTAAGACTTATGAACTTCTTAACCGCAGACTCTGCTTTAACAGTAGTTCTTTTCCAACTATAATAAATAACCAATTTGCATGATTTTGATTCCTGAACGCGCTCTACTATTAAACTGAAGCAGGCTGGAGCTTTATTAGTCGATGTATGTTATGGATTCTGGTAGGCAGCTTCATATGGAACTAAGGTTTTTGTTGGTTCTGTGTGTGATCATTTGGCCTAATATTTGTTTGCTGTAATATTTGTTTGCTGGGTTGATTGTATAGACATCATCAATTATAATGGACGGGACAATTTATGTGATTTAATCCTTTCAAGTAAAGGTTTATGCAGTATATAGATTTGCTATGGCTGCCTATTGCATGTTCGATTTTAAATGCAAAAGATAGGTAGCATGAATGTACCAAAATATTCGTTAGAGATTTATTCCCTCTCTATTGAAGACAACAATAGGAGTTATATTATATTAAAATATATTTGCAAGTGGTAACAGGATAAACTAAATTGACACAAATAATATAGGCTAACTTGGAATTGAGCCTAACTTACATACTTACATATATAGGTCACTGGAAGGATTAGCCACCTCTGTAGGTATTAGGTAGGTACTCTTTTTTCAAGCTCATAGTCCAATGCAGCAGCACATGACTTTTAACCATCAATTAATTTTTTTCCAAAGATTTATGGACAAAGCATGAAGTTAAGTAATCAAATTATACCTTTAGTAGTAGAGGTTTTGGAATATCAAGAGTTTGGTTTACCCAAGAAAAACAAACTAAATATCTCGCTTCGCAGTACATGCGTTGCACCTAAATATCTAAGCTAAATTCTCCTAAGAAGAGAGTGTAAAATAATCTAGGTGGACAAGCTATCAACAGCTCTAGTAATGCATGGAGCATCATTATCTAGTTATTCTATATATACAATCAAGCAGGCAGTAAAAAGGAGAAAAATTTGCAGTACATACAATTTGATATCATGAAATTTTATAATCTAAGAGACAATAATTTTATAATTTAAGAGGCTGCAGTATATGTGTGTTGTAGTATGAACTATGACATAAAAGGGAATCGAGAACCTCTTATTCCAACATCATCGCTTGTCTGTTCTAAAGCATCTGGAAAGGGAACAACATGAATGTATTTCATGACCATGATTCATAGCCAGACAAATCCACGGTGGTGTCTAAGCTTCACCTCCGGGATAATCGTGCTAAGGATTCCCAAAAGCCACACTGCAACAACAGAGTATAAAATTCTACTCTGCCTTCTAATTTAGGCGTTTCTCCCTTGTCCGCAAATATAAAACTTCAATTATTCGCATATGCCCTGAACCTTTTGTACTCATTATTTCAATGTTCAGGTCAGCAAAATACATGTTGTAGTTCCTCTAAAGAAATTTTTGAATGGGTGACAGTAGTTACAACAATGTTGTCCTTGAGATCAATACTTGCCATATAAATAAACCTATAGACTGTAAAAATTAAACAATGATACATACCGACAATAACTCTTTAGTCCATGCGAGAGCCTGAGTGCAACTTCATGTTAGTAGCTGTGAAGAGTTGCATGTATTATTGCAGTGCTCCTTGCCAAATGAGATGAAACTCTTCTACTTGAACATTCAGACAAAGGGGACATGCTATAGATGACACATGTCAGTCCTTTGTACATTTCTGGACAACATAAACAAAAAGCAAATCACAAACTGGGAGACTGAATAATGTATAATTTCCAAAATATTTTTTCAGCATCTGCATTCGGACTTGCATTTTATTAAGTGCACATACTGATAGTTGTGCTTCTAAAATCGTTCAAGCAAGAATAATCTAGGATAAGATCTGTTACTAATAATTTTGCTTAAAGAGCGGTAATCAAGCTGAGATTGGACTTCCAACTAACATGTAGCATGATGGCATAGCCGCATAAAAGCCCTTTGCTTCTTCGCACATGAAGACTACTTTGTTGCACATATCTGTAGCGCATTTATAGGACAAAATGGCATGGTTGTAGCACATATGTGTATGGAAGATAGCAAGGGAGGATGCATGCACATCAGAATAGAAATAAGAGAAACAACCTTAAATAAATTCAGAGATATATAGCAGTTGTTTCTGCCTGTTTCTGAATCAAACAATGGAGAAATGCCAGGGTGTGTTGAGTTTGACACGAGGGTGCTCTGTCATTCTTGGTTTCTCCTTACTACATCGGAGAGCTGCTATTTGTTTCAGAAACAAATAATGTGGACGCATCAGGGTCTGTTGAGATTGATGCGTGTCTCTTCCAAAGCACGTACTGGTGCACACCGGGGTGCGAATACCCTCCTGACTCCAAGCTGCAGCAGCTCGACATCATGGCTGGTCCTCGGACCTTGGATGGAGACCATCTCCTCTCCCACACCACCTGTGGCACCATCGTCATCTCGAGCTCGCCAGGGCTGTTGTGGCTCCTTTTTTCTTCTCCCAGGAGCTCACCAGGTTGAGCTCACGCACATCAGATGCAACACACACATACCCCACTTGCTATTTAAAAGTCTAACTACAGAAACATCACATTTTTAGTATATGGCTGACCATGTCAATCTGAAGAAACTGAGATTTTTTTTGATAAAATGAAGAAACTGAGATGATGTGACAATACCTGTCAAGCACGACCAAGGTTACCTGAGTTCGCACGGGTGCCGACCTCGAATTTCAGCAGGTCGGCGGCGCGACGATGGGCTTGTCAGGCGCCTTCAAACATGCGTCATAGACCCATAGATATAGTTGATCTTTTTCACAAATCTAAGATCGCCTATAAACTCCCGCGGCATGAATTTTCTGAAAAACCAGTGAAGGGATCCAAACTCAAGGGTTTGCAGAGGTTGCGGGCAGGTCATCACCTTGGCCTTGGGGATGAGCTTGACGGCGACGGCGTCCCCCTTGCGCGCCCCCTTCCTGATCTTGGCGGCGCACGTGTAGCCGAAGTGGCCCCTCCCGACCTCGTCCCCGAGGTCGTACTTGGCGGCGAAGCCCTTGTTGAAGCCGAAGCCCTTGTCGAGGCCCCTTCTGCCGTCGCCGTCCTCCTCGGGGATCGCCGGGCACGGCGAGACGTGCCTCCTCGCGAGCGCCTGGCGGATGTGCTTGGAGGGCGAGGGCGGCGGGAAGGGCAGGCGCAGGAGGCGCCTGGCCGGGGTGGCGGGCGCCGGGGACTTGGGGCCCGCCGGGGCGGGGGACTTGGAGGAGGCCCTGGGAGAGGCCACGGAGGAGGAGGAGAAGAGGTGGTGCGCCGGGCTGGGGCTGGGCGTGGAGAAGGGGAAGAAGGGGGACGACGTCCAGTGCTTCTTGGAGGCTGGCGTGGATACTGGGGACGGCGGTGCAGGCGCGGCGGCGGCGGGATTCGGACAGCGGAGTCGATACGGGGGACGGCGGCGCAGGCACGGTGGCAGCGGGCGGCGCACGGCGGGGCGGAGCAGGAGGTGGCGGCGAGATGGATGTCGAGGTGGGATTGAGGAGGCAAAGGTCGTGCGGGACTGCGGGGTGGCTGGGCTATTTTTTTCTTTCGTAAACCGGTGGACGAAGGCGTGGCAGCGGGGATGTGACGAAAAAAAACCAGCAAAAAAAATTCGGACGAAAATGGTGGGACGAAAATAAAATCCGAAACGCGACCTATCAACTGAGACATTAGGAGTAGAGATTATTAATAGGTTCAGGAGAACTTTGTTTTTAGGACAAAAATCAATAATAATAATAATAATCTTTACCTACTAATAAAGCACCTACTGCTTCTGGTGGTACGTCATTTAATTTACCTCATAAGTTGATAAAATTTACCCACCGATGCCACCAGTAAGTTAAATACTATTCGGTTCCACCAAATTCACCGCCGCGCTCCGTTATTTAAGACGATGATGCTGAACATAAATGAGATGCATGGAGGCAGCGCATTGGCTAAAGCCTCTCTATTCTACCTTGCACACCAGGGTTCGATCCCCTACCGCATATTTCCTCGACCTTTTTTGTCAGGCACCTCCCTACCCTCCCAGTGCGCGTTAAGTGGGCCGGCCCGCAGGGCGTGACGCCTC
>NC_041384.1:525050245-525056744 GCF_002162155.2 Triticum dicoccoides | reverse complement strand
TTCGTCTTCTGCTTTTTTTTCTCATTTCTTTTTTTCCTTATTTAAATTAATTTGAGATTTCCAAATTTCAAAAGATTGCGAATTTTTAAAAACATGTTTGAGAAATCATAAAATGTTTGTGATTTCAAAAATGTGTGGGAAATCATAAAATTTTTGCAGTTTCAAAAATATAATTGATTTTTCAAAAGTGTTCTCAAATTATTAAAAAAAGCACAATTTGGAAAAAAATGACGGGAAATAAAACCATGTACATGATTTTTGAAAAAATAATCGTGTATTCAAAACAAATTCGTGAATCTGACAAAAATGTCCATGAGATTTTAGAAAATATTTAAAAAACTCAAAAAAAATTTGCAAGTTTGTGGTCGATGAGATTTGTTTTTAAAGTGTGTCATGCAGTGGCAAGCTCATTGCCTTGGGATTTACCAAGTCGACTACATTGCGATCAGTGGACATCACATCCATCATTAGCGAGGGTGGGAAGAAAGATAAGTGGCAACATGGTGAGTCACTGTGTCAAAATAGAGGACGCTCATATGTCAAGGTTTTTTTTGAACACTCATATGTCAAGGTATTGAGTCATACTTATTTGGCTAGAGTGTAATTTTTTATCCCCAGGTTCTGCAGATTTCCCCCCTCTTTTTGTGACGCACCTCCCCCCCCCAGTGCGCGTTCACGGGCCGGCCCGCAGGGCATGACTCCCCTTTTTTTCATTTTGTCTTTTGTCTTTTCTTTTCTTTTCTCATTTCTTTTTTTCTTCTTTAAATTAATTTGAGATTTTCAAATTTCAAAACATTGCGAGTTTTGAAAAAATGTTTGAGAAATCATAAAATGTTTGTGAGTTCAAAAATGGTGTGGGAAATCATAAAAATTTCGCAGTTTTAAAAAATATTAGTGATTTTAATGTTAAGAGAGGTCGGGATAGACCGAATTTAACATGAAAGGAGTCCGTTAAAAAAGACCTGAAGGATTGGAGTATCACCAAAGAACTAGCTATGGACAGGGGTGCGTGAAAGCTTGCTATCCATGTGCCAGAGTCATGAGTTGGTCGCGAGATTTTATGGGTTTCACCTCTAGCCTATTGTTGTTGTTTAAAAAATATTAGTAATTTTATAATTGTTCGCAAATTATAAAACATGTTTGCAACATGGCGAGTCATTATGTTAAAATAGATGACGCTTGTATGTCAGGGTATTGATTCAAACTTATTTGGATAGCGTGTAAATTTTTTCTCTCCCGTTGCAACGCACGGGCATGTTTGCTAGTAATAATAATAATAATAATAATAATCTTATAATCTATACAAGGGGCTATTGCTTTTGGTGGTACGTCATCGATATTGCCTCCAAAGTTATAAAAATATTACCAAGCAATGCCACCTATAAATGATAAAAAAAATCCCACAGGGGAATCTTCACTTGGGCCGGCCCATACAGTAGGAACTTTTCTATACTGCGCTATGCACGCCAGGTGAATTCTGAAAGCAATATCCGGGCGGCCTGTTTAGCCCGGCCCTTTATCCGGGCGGCATGATTTTTAAATTTCGTTCCTTATTTTTTTCTCTACTTTAAATAATTTGGGACTTCAAAAAAGTTCCGAAAATATATAAAATGAGAATTCTGAAATAAAATGTTAAATAATTCATAAATATTTGTGTATTCAGAAAATATTTGCATTTTTTAAAAAATGTTTGCATATTCAAATAATATTCTCAATTTAAAAACAGGTAAAAAAAGTTCAAGATTTTTTTTAAGTTTGTGTGTAAAAAATGTTAATGAAATTGAACAAAACTTCACCAACTGAAAAATGTTCATGAATTGAAAATTATCCTAAAAATTCAAAAAGTCTTCGTGACTCACAAAATAGTTTATTGATTCATAAATTGTTCGTTGATTCAAAAAAGATCATGGATTTCAAAAAAATGTTCGTTAAATCAAACAAAATTCGTGAATTTAAAAAATTGTTCCACCAAAACAATTTCCAAAATCGATTCTAAAATGTTCGCCTATTCAAGAAAAATAATTTTAAAAATGTTCAAAATAAAAAAATGATCGCAAACAGTATAAAATGTTCATGATTTTAGAAAATGTTCGAAAATCTGTAAAATTGTTCATGAATTTGAAAAATGTTAATGAGTTTAAAAGTATGTTCATGATTTTTCAAAAATTGTTTATGATTTTTACAAAATTGTTCACGATTTCACAAAAATGAGAGTGATAGTGTATCACTGGTCATGGCCATTGGGAATTATGATATTTCTTTTCTCCCGTTGCAACGCACGACCGATTTGCTAATCTTTATCTTTACCTAATCTTTACCTACTAATAAACCAGCTAATGCTTCTGGTCGTCCGTCATCGGCATTTTTACAGAAAACCCCTTGACTTTTATGAAAATAAACCCGCAGTCCACTAAATAAGTGGGGAAAACGTTTCGTGTGTCTGCCCCACGGACGCGCTTGAAAAAGAAAAAGAAAAAGAAAAAGAAAAACCCACCCCCGAATCGAGCGACTGCGTCTCCCACCCCATCTGAATCCGCTGCCTCGCCGCCGCCGGCCCGCATCCTCCGCCGCGCCGTGCTGCCGTCCTCCCCGCACCCCGGCCTGCCTCCTCTCCGCCGCGGCCTCCTCCCCGCTCCGTGCTGCCGTCCTCCCCGCACCCCGGCCTGCCTCCTCTCCGCCGCGCCCTCCTCCCCGCGCCGTCCAAGTCCTCGCGCGGTTCGCCGACGCCGAGGCCCAGGCCGCCGCGCTCCGGGCCTGCACCGGCGGGCTCGAGCACGCGCCGCCGACCGCGACGGGCTACTCAACACGCTCCGTGCCGCCACGGTAAACGGCCGGGAGGAGGAGGAGGACGCGCAGGAGGCAGGGCGGTGTCAGAATCGCGCGCGTTGGATCCGGCCGATGGTTACGGCGACACGGACGCGGATGCTCTGGCCGCGGCCGCCGCGCTCTATGCCCCGCCCCTGCTTGCCGAGCCCTGCCTCTCCGGATCTCCAGCCATGTATGCTGCTGGGGACCTTGCAGGTCCATGCTCGTCGGCGAGGGGGAGCGCAGACAGCAGCCTAGCCCGTCACCGTCAGTAACATGGCAGTAGGCCTCTTCTCCCCTTCTCAGTTTACAGCAGCATGCCACACTCTCAGGCTCCTGTCCCCCGTCGTTAGCACACCGATTCAGAGGCAGAGGCTGACTTGCAGCTCGTGGACACAGAGGAGGAAGCCTAAGATCAATCTCAAAAGTTGTTATCATTGTTCTCAGCCAGCGATGCATAGGGGAATTGTTTGCTCATCTATGTGTTAAAATCTGGACCTCTTCATCAACGACTTCAATAAGGATGAGATCAAGCTGCGTCTGCTGCTCTGTCCACCACAACAATTTTGGAATGCATTAACTTTTATCTGCCCAGGTTGAATCCTTCATTCCTCATTCTCATCCTAATTTCTTGATGTTGGGCAAGACACTCCAGATGAGTTGCTAACATCAAAAGGCTTCAGTTCTAACTAGAAGAATTTTTGCTTAGGAATATTTTATCAGTTTTGTGGTCAATTAATCAACTGGTGTTACAATAAAAGCAAGAAAGTGATGCAAGTTCTTTGGGATATATGCACTGGAAAATATATGAACACTGTTGGCCCAAAATCACAGGGCCCCACTAAATTGTTGGCCATTTGGCCTCATGATTTTAATGATAATCGTTCTACCATGAATTTTGTCTTCCGCTAGCATTTCAACAGTACTGTGTGCTGTAGCAGTATACATCTGAAAGAGTTTCCTCCTATGCCATGGATCCGGTGTAGCGCTCCAGTGAGAAATAATCAATGGTGTACTTATCCCCTTTACATGTTCTTTATTTACATTTTTTACATTGAATTCTAAGCTAAGTGCTTAGTCTTTTGTTACTTGCAGCCTTGCAGGCAGGAACATGAGCATTCATATCTGGGAGTTCCGAAGAAGGCGTTGACCCCATTATATATATTGCTGCTCTCTGCCAGAAACCAAACAAATAACACTTCTATGATGCTGCTCACTGATTGATACTAAATACGAGTATATGGCTTGTTCTCGAGGATAGTTATCACTTTTTGATTCATATGGAATTTGAGGATGACACTGGTTTGTTTCTTTCACTACTAAAATTCTGTCCACCATTAGCTTACGGGCAATGCTCCAGATCCACGCGAACATGCCCGAGTAAATGCTCTTTATGATTCCATGTTCTTATGTAATAAGACTTGATGTGTTTTATCTTCCAATAATTCAGACACGGGCCTTTCACAACTTGATACAAGCTGCTGACAAGAGTTAGAGGGTTAGGTTTGATATTATTATTTGTTGTATGACTATTTGTTCTCATTATGGCACACCTTATTTATCTTTTATTCAGTTACATAGCTTGCCTGTATTACTTGAAACATAATTATACTGTGTACATTTAGTGGATACTATTGTTGAGTAAAAACGAAATTCGAACTTCAAATTACATACTGGGTTTAGATTGTTTCCTTAGAAACCAAGAGTTCTTTTTTTGATGAAACTGCCAGATTGGCTTTTCATTCATGAAGAAGGGGTGTAGTACAAGGTGTTTCTCAAAAATACAGGGTAGTAGAGCTGCATACGATCTGTATGCAGGAAACATACAGTGGAACATAACTGAAGCATCTCTAATCTGTCTCCCTTGGTTTTTGAATCAGCTGGTTAAAACCCAAGATATCATTTGCGGTTCCCAGTAGTTGTTTACTAGAGGTATCCACGATCCTTTAGAAATTAGAAGTGATAAGAAAAAAAAGTGGAACTGAACTGAAGCTATTTCTGTTAGTATTGTCTACGTCTCCTTGACCTTTCACGGGAATCTGATGTAACCATCCTGCAACCTGCAAATACTATAGATGATATGCAGAGAAGATTTCAATATTACTTATTATTGCCTTAGTACCATGCCTTTCTTCTCTACATAAATCATTTATAAAGCTGTAGGAGGAGCTCAGCTTACATATATGAATATCCGACTAATTGCCTTACCACTAATTAGTTGCCACACTGCAACTACTGACAGTGGATACTGACATCTTATTCTCTTGGTAGAGTTCAAAACAACATGAATCAAGCTGATGAAATTCAGTTGTATTTTTTTCTTTTCCGACCATGTAGTTTTTTTAACTGCTCTGAAGGTCCTCTCATATATAATTAAGCTCACACACAAATGTCCTTGTACGTATTATAGAATCATATAGCTGACAATATTGAACTTTTCTGTTGTAATAAGAATATCAAGCATTATTTTGTCATTGGTGTTTCAGTTTGTCGGTTACAGGTATATCATTCCAATATTCATACTATAGAAGTTGTTGTCAGGGAGTGCGAGAGGGGTAGCAGAGTGGCCAGTGAGGGGAGCACCATCACGGGAGCTGTGTTAATAGAAGGCAACGTCGAGAAGATGTCGACAACCTCCGTGGATGAGCGGTGGTTGTGAGAGTTTGCCAAGGAAGGCCTACTCGATCATGGAGTGGCTATCGCTGCAAAAGGCGACGCTAGCAACAGAGACAACCATCCATTTGTGCCACCATCAATAACAACGTTGTAACAAGCATGGCTCTGCACTGGTGAGTAGAACTTTCTCCAAATCCAATCGAACTATTGGATTAAGACGTTCTAAAATTTATTGCCTGACTGCCTCATCTGTGTCCATATCTCTGTTGGGAATTTGCAGGTTGCTGAAGCAGTAGAGTGGCTTATGTCATGTAGGCAACTGGTGGCTACAAGGATCCGTACGTAAACATGGTATGTGAAATTTGTGCTACACAGGAATGGAAATGCCAATTTACAAAATATAATATGCATGTTTGGTTGATGATTACTTGGGGTAGCCGAATAGAACTTGGAACCAGTATAACTTAAGTGTGGCTATGAAAATTTAGATGGAGTTGGTGGTTTGGTACCTATTGGAGTAACAAATTCCAGTTACCCAGTAGAAAGCAAGGTGAATCGGAAATCAATTATTAAATCTGCTTTATAGGCTTTGCTAAAGAGAGAAACTGAGAGCTACTAATATCCTGGTTTCATTAAAGCTTATTAGCGTCTTGAATCCCTGTAAAGCAGCATTGTGCATTGCTATTGGATGACGCTGTGGGTTGTGGGCGTAGAGTGGAGGTTGCATCACATGCTCAACGTTGTGTCAAAGGACTTGCATGGGCACAGGGATGTTGTGGTGTTCATAGTGGGCAACGTTTGTTTTCATGTAAGTTATGGTCGATGTAAGATAGGTAGTGGATGGGCATGTCATAAGTTTTTTCTCCCGTTGCAACGCACGGGCATATTTCCTATTTCCTAATAATAATAAAGCGGCTATCGTTTCTGGTCGTACGTCGTCAGTGTTTTTGCAAAAAAAGTCTATATGGTTTATAGTATTCAACATGCAGTCCATATAATAAGTCAACCGAACCGGTATGACGAGATAAAAGAAAAAAACCCACCTCCCGATCTCATCTCGACCTGTAGGCTCAAGAGC
>NC_041384.1:525046995-525050078 GCF_002162155.2 Triticum dicoccoides | reverse complement strand
CCCCCAGGCCGCGAGTCGCCACAGACGCTGCGGTTGTTGGCGGCTCCCCTCGCCCTGCTACCATGGTACCGCCGGGACTCCTCCCAGCTGCTTCCACCTCGACAATGGTTCCCTCAACCCCGTCGGGTTCGTCACCAGCCACTCCTTCCCGGCACACTCTGCCCGCCGTCGGTCCCATCCGCCTGGCTCCCGCTGCGAACACCGCCGCTGAGTGCATCGCAAGCCATCGCATGGGACCTCACCTCCTGCCGCCCCACTCGAGGTTGGGCAACCCCTAACCTACTACAAGGTGAACTCTGCTTGAGTACACACCCACGGGGTGTCCGACAGGGGCTCCTTTGCCCGTTCTGCAAGACGATGTAGGCACATATAAGAACGCCTCGACCCCTCAACGGAAACCCCCTGCTCAATTGCTTCCCATGCTCGACTTTGCTACATCGCCGTTTTGCTAACTTTACCAGAATCTCGTCGTTTTGCGACTTCACTAAAATTTCGTCCGCCTGTTCTCCACGCATGGTACGAAGGTTCGGTGCCTTCTGGCATATTGGTGTAGATAGAATCATACTGCTGATTTCTTATAATTTCATCATCACGAAGATGTGTTCTATTTGTTTAGTTAACGACTATTTTGATGCAGGCCTTAGTTTGGTTTTTTATGGCTGCAGGTTCATAATAATCTGGGTTGCACCAACTGCTTTTGGTTGGTGATGACTGCCATGCAGTTCTCGCCATGTTTGAACCACTCTTCACATGGACATCCCTATGCTCCTTATCTTACTGGTCATCATTATTGTTGATTATTTCTCCTTCCGTTCCTTTATGTTATCCAATGGATATTCTCTTACTACATATATTTCTGGAGGACTAAAGAGCATGCCATCCCTGATTAAACATTGGTTGTGTTGATAGATTAAACCCCAATGGTTTCTATATGAATGTTCTTTCATCCAATTAATCATTTGTTTAGTTTCAGATATTAGACCCAAATTTGTTTATGCATTGGACTAGAGATAGCACAACTGCAATATTTTTTTATTAAATTTCACAGTAAATTTTTTGCAGCTGATGTCCCACTGTACGCAGACACCACATTCTGGTTAGCCTCATACTATGGAGATGGTTGACGAGATGTACGGCAATAGTTTCAGTAAGTTCGTGTGATCGATTTTAACATGGTAGATATGTCAATGTGTGCTTCTCAGTACTGTACGTGAGGTACCATGCAGGGTGGTGAGCCGAGATGTGCTGGCAAGGCCAAAGAGTCGGTTCGCTTAGATCAGGCTGCTGGAGGCTCTTGCACTCGCATGTCTGCTGGAGGTAAGTTTTGTAGCCTCTTTTTATTAGTAGATGTTCTTGGTGTCTTGAGTTACCATTCAGACTGTGTCTTCAGTGGAAGTTGCAGCTATGTTGCCTGGCCCTACTATTCCTGTACCGTCTCATGCATTAGGTTTTGTGAAGTTTCAGCCAGCCCTATGCCATGTTCTTTGTTAGTGTTTCAAAACATATTATGTCTGTGCTCTCCTTTCTCTGTTAAAATATCCATTATGCCGTCCTTTTGGTCATATCACCGTAAAAGTCTGCGAGAGATGTTACAACAATAGTGATTATTTATTGCAAATTTCATCGGCATTCAAATACAGAGAAAACTACAGGTTTCTAAGAATCAGATGTTTATGAAAGACTCTTTTTCCTGAAACTTTCTAAAGTTTTTCAATCATTAATTAATGGCAAATAGATTGATTTCACCCTCCTTCTGTCATGAACATTCATTTCCAAATTGTTTACATATATGGAAAGGATGAGATTTCACATTTCAGACAATTCTCCAGCAAATGTATTTTTGTGTCTTTTGTTTCAAAATTAGACATGAGTTTTGCAATTTCACGGCTTAGACAGATGATTTGTACGATATGTTGTTTCATTCGAATGGCACGAGTGGTTGCACCATGTAGGCAACTAGGCATTCGACCTGAAACAAAGCTAGGATAATTTATTGAGATGTTAATTGCCTTGGAGCTTCTGGCTTAACTTGATCTCAGGCTGCACAACCCACACGTGGAAAAGCATGTTATACAACATCTCATTTTCTACTAAGGTTAGGATCATAACAACGAGGCACAACCCTTTATGGCTTTTCAATGACTATAGCAGAATGCAATGTCTTTCTAAGAATTGAAAATAAATTCGTTCATGTGCTTATTATCTTGTCTGGGGTACAGATACGCAGTAGGAAAGCATTGACCTATTACGCTTGATCTGAAGTCATCGGCTTTTGACCCAAAGGAGAAAGTATGGACAAGGTTCCCACTGGAAGGCTCAGAATACACCCCTCCACAGAGTTCTTGTGATTTCAGATGGAAAGATTACTGCCTCCAAGTATTCTGGTTGGTCATCACTTCAGTGTCTAGATTAAGGTTTATCTATCAACAGTTACAATTCACATGCAAATTTTCTCATGAAATGAATTGCAAGACATTGCGCAGGTTGTTCAAGGTTGATGCAACAGATTGTATGCTATCCCTTTGTGGGGACCAGGCTCTCCGAGGGCTCTCATCCCCTGGTAAGAGTGGAAGCTTCTTTTATCTCATGAGCAATTATCATTACATGAGAAAGACGATGAAGAAATAGGGAATAAAGGTTTGTGCTTTGTTGTTGTCTCGTTCTAAATATTTTCTGAACTTCAAAGACACTATAAAGTTTATACAGAACACACGGAACACTTTTTGTCGTGTAGATATTTCTGAAGATGTTATTTCATGATCTTTGCTCATCTAGAGCAACATATCTCCTTTGCCCAATGATTATTGTCCAAAACTTCCCATGTTATTTTCTATCTACAGGTACTATGTTGCCTATTCAGGGACCTCACCTTCATGAGACTGGGGTAGATGTTAGAAAGGAGAGATGATGTGAGTTTCTGAAGTTCACTGTAGAAGGGCAAGATGTGGGCTGTGCAATCGCGATGTATTGATCGGTGCACCAGGCACGTATATATAAGTACAGAGGTGGGCCACAACCTCAACTATACAGAGGAAACAGGAGGTGGGCCCTATGCACAAATATATACGTACACAATATACTCA
>NC_041384.1:525004015-525046880 GCF_002162155.2 Triticum dicoccoides | reverse complement strand
CAGTGACGCAGAGACAGGAACGAAACTCCTCGAGGGTGGAAGTCGGCAGTCCCTTCATCATCACATCGGCGAACTGTTGTGCAGTCGGCACGTGGAGAACCCGAATGCGTCCAAGGGCCACCTGCTCGCGCACAAAGTGAATGTCTAGCTCAATGTGTTTAGTCCAGCGATGATGAACGGGGTTGGCGGAGAGGTACACCGCAGAAACATTGTCGCAGTAGACAACTGTAGCCTGGGACACGTCGTGATGCAGCTCCTGAAGTAACTGTCGTAGCCAGGTGCACTCACAACAGCGTTAGCCACAGCTCGGTACTCAGCCTCCGCGCTGGAGCGCGAAACCGTGGGTTGTCGCTTGGACGACCACGAAACGAGTGAAGGACCGAGGTAGACGCAGTAGCCAGAGGTGGACCGACGAGTGTCTGGGCAGCCAGCCCAGTCCGCGTCGGAGTAGGCCATCATCTCCAGAGAAGTGGACGCCGTGAGGGTGAGTCCAAGGGTCATCGTGCCGCGAATGTAAAGGAGGATCCGCTTCACGAGGGTCCAATGGGACTCACGAGGGGCGTGCATGTGGAGACACACCTGCTGAACAGCATACTGAAGATCCGGTCTGGTGAGAGTCAGATACCGAAGAGCACCAACGATAGACCGGTAGAAAGGAGCATCCGACGCTGGAGAGCCCTCAAGAGCAGAAACCTTGGCCTTCGTGTCAGCAGGAGTAGCAACGGGGTGACAGTTGAGCATACCAGCACGCTCAAGAAGCTCGTGCACATACTTCTGCTGATGAAGAAAGAAACCGTCCGGGCGACGAACGACCTCAATGCCAAGGAAATAATGTAGAGCACCCAAGTCCTTGATGGCAAACTCATCACGCAGCCGAAGAGTAATCTGCTGAAGAAGAGCCGTGGAGGAAGCCGTTGGGATGATGTCGTCGACGTACAGGAGCATATATACAGTGGTGTCACTGTGGCGATAGACAAACAATGAGGCATCCGAGCGAGTAACGCTGAAACCCAGTGTCTGAAGAAACCCGACGATCCGCTGGTACCAGGCGCGGGGTGCTTGCTTGAGCCCGTAGAGAGACCGGGACAGCAGACACACATGGCCAGGAAGAGATGCGTCGACAAAACCGGTGGGCTGCTCACAATACACCTGCTCCTCAAGATGGCGGTGGAGGAAGGCGTCGGAGACATCCATCTGATGAACTGGCCAGCCTCGGGACACTGCAAGCTAGAGGATGGTGCGGATCGTGCTCGGTTTGACAACCGGGGCAAACGTCTCTGTGAAGTCAACTCCAGCGCGCTGTCGAAAACCACGAACCACCCAGTGAGCCTTGTAGCGCTCAAGGGTACCATCCGAGCGGGTCTTGTGGTGAAAAACCCACTTGCCGGTGATGACATTGGCGCGAGGTGGCCGGGGAACCAGTGTCCAGGTACGGTTTCGCTGAAGGGCGTCGAACCCTTCCTGCATCGTCGCAAGCCAGTGAGGATCATGGAGGGCTGCGCGAGCGGACGCGGGAAGAGGAGACGGCTTCGCGGTGGAGGCGGCGAGGAGGTACTCATCGCTGGAGTACCGGAGGCTCGGACGGTGAACGCCGGCTCTAGCCCGTGGAACAGGGCCAGATGGCAACATCGGAGCGGTCGGCGTGACAGGTGGCGAAGCCACCGGCGAGGCGGCCGGTGAAGCCATCAGCGAGGCGGCCGGCAACGGGGCCGGTGAAGAAGCCGGGGAGGCGGCAACCGATGTGGCGGCGGCCGAGGCGGCCGAGCCTGGAGTGCCCGAGCACGCGACGTCCGAGCCTGGAGTGCCCGAGCCCGCGACGTCCAAGCCCGTGGTGGCCGAGCCCGCGGTGCCCGAGTCGGGGGCGGCGGGTGAGGGAGGGGCGCCAGCCGCGGCGTCGGCCGAGGAGGCCGAGGGGGCAGGCGCCAGCGTGGGGGCGCGCGATGCAACTCTTCCCACGTCGCGAGGACCGCCAAAGCCCGGAGGCGGTCCAAGGGCTGGGCGGGGTAGTCCACCTGACGGAGTCGCCGAAGGCCGCCGGTGGCTGGCGGTGACGAGGTGACAAGGGGTACCTGCTGCTGAAACAGAAACACCATCTCATCAAAGTAAACATGTCGGGAGGTGAAAACACGATGGGAGACGGGATCATAGCAGCGATAGCCCTTGGTGTTAGGTGGGTAGCCGAGAAAGATGCAGGCAACGGAGCGGGGTGCAAACTTATGAGGCGCAGTAGCGGCGATGCTAGGGTAGCAAAGGCAGCCGAAGATGCGAAACTCATCATAAGAAGGTGGTGCACCGAAGAGAAGGTGATGAGGTGCAAAGTTCCCGCGAGTGCGACAGGGATGGATGTTAATGAGGAGTGAAGCGGTGGCAAGAGCGTCAGGCCAAAAGCGCGGAGGCACATTGACATGAAAAAGAAGAGTCTGAACGCAGTCATTAAGAGCACGAAGGATATGCTCAGCGCGACCGTTCTGCTACGAGGTGTACGGGCAAGTGAGACGAAAAGTCGTGCCATGTGTGGTGAGAAGAGTGCGAACAGCGAGGTTATCGAACTCCTTCCCATTATCTGTCTGCAATGCGAGAATGGGACGACCAAACTGCGTGAGAACATAGGAGTAGAAGGCGGCGAGAGTGGATATAGCATCCGACTTGCGGCGCAACGAGAAGGTCCACACATAATGCGAGAAATCATCAAGTATGACAAGATAATAAAGAAAGCCCGTGTTACTGGCAACAGGAGATGTCCAAACATCACTATGAATTAACTCAAACGGGTATGATGCAACATGAGGAGAAGCCCTAAACGGGAGACGAGCATGTTTGCCGAGGCGACATGCATGACACGAGTGATCCTCGTTCTTATTACACGTGAAAGAAAAACTCCGAAGTATATGGCGAAGGGTGGCAGGATTAGGATGACCCAAGCGAGCGTGCCAAAGATCCACTCCGGTGGCGAGAGCGACAGGGGCGGCGGAAGTGGTGGAGGTGGCGGAGTGAACGGGGTAGAGCTCGTCGGGGCTGTCACATCGGTGGAGCACCATCCGCGTGCGAGCGTCCTTAACAGAAAAACCACACTCGTCAAACTCAACGGTAACATGATTTTCACGTGTAAGAGAACGAACAGAAACAAGATTTTTAATAAGTTCAGGGGAAACTAAGACATTAGACATGGATATTGGAGTGGAGTTAGACGGAAAATATGCATGACCTATGTGGGTGATAGGAAGAGAGGAGCCGTCACCGACGGTGATGCGGTTGGAAGTGTGGACGGGATAGGAGGTGTGGAGGTTACCGGGATAAGCCGCCATGTGGGCGGTGGCTCCAGTGTCCATGTACCAGTCGCCGCCGCCGGTGTAGCTGGATGGAGAAGGGGCGGTGTAGAGTGTCGCCAGGAGGGCCAGGTCCCACGGTGTCGTGGTTCTAAGCCTGACAGTAGAATAGGGGGTAGGAATGTAGAGGCAAGATCCTAGCTATGGAGGAGTTGTACACGCGAGTTTTACGAGTTCAGGCCCTTCTCGGAGGAAGTAACAGCCCTACATCTCGGAGCCCAGAGGCGGTCGACTAGATATATGTGTGTGAATTACAGAAAGTGCGAACCCTTGTCCCAGAGGAGGGGTGGCTTATATAGAGTGCGCCAGGACCCCAGCTCCCCTCCGTTACACAGAGTTCAATGTTCATAAAGGAGGAGCATTACTGGTAACATCCGAAGTAAAGTGCTATAAATGTCCATAAAGCTATGACTTAAACCCCGACCGTTGCGGAGTGAAGGGCTTCTCATCTTCTGGTGGTCGAGTGTCTTCAAGGTGGTCGAGTGTCTTCAAGGTGGTCGAGTGAACACATCTTCATGGTCGAGTGGATGATGGTTTCTCTTCGGCTGCTTCTGATTCTTTGCAGAGATGTCCTTGGGGAGGGTATGTTGGACAGATCCATGACCCTACCCTAGGTACATAGCTTCATCATTAGCCCCCGAATGGATCAGGGTTTGAGTGAGGAAGGAGTTGGGAACACTTCCGACTCATTCTTTGTGCTATGAGTATATCTTGTTCTGGAACAATGAACTGAGGAGACGACGTCGAATCCTTTTTCGGTCGCCTTGGTCCATTCTTGGTTTTTGTCGAGTGAATTTTCACGGTAGAATTCCGAATGATAATGTAGAGGGCGTTTTCAGTCTGGCAAGTTGTTCTGCTCCCCGCGGATTTTGCGGGATTCAAATTTTGGGAAGCACGCCAAACGGGCGAGACGATGGTAATCGGGACGGATTAGGCAAGTCTTCTCGATCTCCATGCCACCTTTTTCGCCACGTACTACGCGCATGACTGTTGCGGGATTTGTTTAGATCGTCTGGGTCCACTAGTCAGTCACTCGGGGAACGACCTTATAAAAGGCACCGGACCAGGCCTCTGCCCCATGCGCTCCCATTCTCTTTTCTTCTTCCTCCGACCTCTCCACCACGCTCGCTTCTGCTCTCATCGCTGGACCCTCGCTCGAACTCGATCTGTCGCCATGCGGAAAGAGAAGACGGTGGCGCTGGAGCGCGCGAAGAAGGCGACCGCGAAGGCGAAGGGCAAGCGGACCAGCCGGAGCGGATCCTCGTCGAGATCCGGCCTACCGCCGGGCTAGATCCAGGGCGACTGGATCCGCTCGACGATCAGCCAGGACGACCTCGACGACTTGGTGGAGGGGGGACTGATCCCCCACAAGTCGGCACGGCTCCCAGGGAACGAGACCGAGCCGCAGCCAAGGGAGGGTGAGTGCGTTCTCCTCGCCACCCACGTAGATCGCGGATTCTCACTGCCTCCCCATTCTTTCTTCCGGGGCTTTTTGAACTTCTTTGGGGCTCAGCTCCACCATTTCACTCCAAACACCATAGTCTATCTGGCTGCTTTCGTGTCAATGTGTGAAAATTTCTTAGGCTGTCGACCGCACTGGGGTCTTTTCAAACACATCTTCACCTGCCGCTCCCAGTCGGTCAAAAAGGCCAATCCGAGTGATGAGAGGACACACGTGATCCAGATGTGCGGGGGTCTGGGGATCCAGATGAGGAACAAGAGCACCTTCCCGGCAATGATCCTTCCCGACTCGGTCCGAGGTTGGCAGTCGACTTGGTTTTACTGTAAGGACCAGCCGACCCCGGGTCAGTCGACTGGACTTCCTCCCTTTTCTTTGGCTCGAGTGGAGAAGCCCTCCCCCCTGAAGGTGGTCCCAGAAGAGAAGGTGCAGGTCAAGGTGCTGGTCGAGCGGGTCGTCCAACTCGTCCGTGACGGGGTGACTGGGATGGACCTGCTGGAGGTCTTTCTCGGTCGACGCATCCATCTGCTTCAGGCACGTGATCATCCGATGTGGATGTACTCTGGGCTCGAGGACTCCACTCGGATCCACCCAGAGGACGTCAGTGATGACACCTTGGAAAAGTGGCTGATGGGAATCACCAGCAACAAAGACAACCCTCGGGGGTCTAGGAGGGTGATTCCATTCGACCACTCGCGTTAGCCGGAGCAGGTGCGATTCTGTTTCATCAAGTATCTTTCCGATTCACTATGTGACATCTTGTTGATGGTCGACTGAATTTCTTTTGATCGTTGTCTTTTCAGGCCCTCATCAACATGTACTCAATGCCCAATGGAGTGCAGGAGCAAGACGTCGAGGAAGGAGCGAGCGGGGGTGAGAGCGGCGAAGAGCACTCGGATGCCGAGGATGACGAGAAGAGCGACGAATCGACTGATGACGAAGAGGTCGACTCGCCTTCTCGCAGGGAGAGGAGATCCAAACACGCTCACGACCCGGCGAGCGCTCCGGGCCTGGTGGCCGCGCCGATTGGGAAATCTTCAAAGCGTCCCAGGACGTCTTCCCCAACGCCGATTGAGAAGGCTCCGAAGCAGCCCAAAGTTGTGCCGCCTCCAGCACCGAAAGCCACCTCCTCCAAACTACCAAAGGCTTTGCCCAGGATCAAAGTGACCATCCCTACTATCTCCGGGTAATCATCTGACTTGTTCTTTTCGTCGACTCGAGTAACAGAACGTAACCGACTAGATGCGGGTCTTCGCAGTGCTGCTACGTCGGGAACCTCTTCTCTCCAGTATCGAAACGAGGAGATGGAAGACGCGGTTACCTCTAACCCAGGTAGAAACTCTTATGATCTTGTTCTTGATTCCTTGATTGATTGCATTCTAGTGGTTCACTTGGGGTCGAATGATTTGTCTTGCAGCTCTGCCCAACGTCATCAATCTTCCAGATGACGATGAAGATGTGGCTCTTAAGCCTAGGAGGAGCAAAAAGGTAGGACCTGGCAAGATGTCTTAGCAAGGGCCAACAACAACACCACACGTCCGTCAACCTGAAGACACGGGCAGGGCCTCTGTAACCTTCGCTGCACCCTTGTCGAGTGTGCACCCCGCACCGTCGACTGCACCGGTGATTCCTTCAGTCGTCCAACTCCATGCCACAGAGCTCCAAGCTGCCACGCCTGGGTCGTCTGCTCTCTTTTTCACCAGCTACCCCATCCCGGACAACCAGTCGGAAGCGGCTGCGGAAGCCATCTGACAGGCTGACGTGATGATGGAGCGGATGAAGACGGTGCATGAGAATAGCCAGGCTGCCTACGACGCCAGCGCTGCTCTTCGGGTCAATGTCTAGGTAAGTAGATTTTCCGACTGCTCTTGTTCTATGAGGATATGCTACTCGAAAAAATTTCTTCTACACAATCTCCTGTTGTTTGCGTCGAATCAGAGCACCCACTGGGTGTTTTGTTGTCTTTGGTAGTTGCATTCTTCCACTCGGTCTGGGCGAGTAGGATCTGAACCGGTGGGGGCACGCTAAGCGCACCCACTGAGTGTAGTCCCTGAGACCGCGGTTGGCTGCTGGCAGTCGACTGGGGTCTGAGTTCTACCTTCCTTTCTTTTCTTCTACTCGACTCGGGCGGACCGGTCGAGTAGGATATGAACCGGTGGGGGCACGCCAAGTGCACCCACTGGGTGTAGTCCCCGAGACCGTAGTCGACTGCTGGCAGTCGACTGGGGTATGAAGAGCTTTTTTTGATTTGGCCCGGGCGGACCGGTCGAGTTGGGTCTTAATCAGCGGGGGCACGCCAAGTGCACCCGCTAGGTGTAGCCTCCGAGACCGCAGTCGACTGTGTGCAGTCGGCTGGGGTCTAAGCGACCTTCTTTAGGTTTTATTCACTCAGAAGTAAACAACCTTTGATCTTGTCGACTGACCCGCCTTTTGCCTTCTGCAGAAGTCTTGTACTCTTATTTCCAAGTTTGCTGAGCTTGAGGAGAAGCAGAGGCAACTCAACCTCGACTTGGAATTGGCCCAGCAGAATCTGAAGAAAGCTCAAGACGAAGCTGCTGATATGGAAGGTAACTGCCTGTCGACTGTCTTTCAATATATTTCTTTGATCTCTTGTTTGATTCGATTGCTTCTTTTGCAGAGAAAATGAAGTTGGATATGGAGAAGAAGGACTCGGACCTCGCCGCCGCGCAAAAAGCAGCCCAAGATAAAACTGCTCTCGCAGACCAGAAGCTGGCTTCAGTCAGAACGCTGGAAGGGGAGGTGAACAGGCTAAAATCTTGCCTCAATGAAGCTAACCGTGAAGCGACTAGTCTGAAGAAGGACAAGGTTGCTGTCGGTGTCAAAACCAGCGGATCTTGGGTAGGGGGTCCCAAACTGTGCGTCTAGGCGGATGGTAACAGGAGACAAGGGACACGATGTTTTTACCCCGATTCGGGCCCTTTCGATGGAGGTAAAACCCTACTCCTGCTTGATTAATATTGATGATATGGGTAGTACAAGAGTAGATCTACCACGAGATCAAGGAGGCTAAACCCTAGAAGCTAGCCTATGGTATGGTTGTTGTCTTTTCGTCCTACGGACTAAAACCCCCCGGTTTATATAGACACCGGAGAGGGCTAGGGTTACACAGAGTCGGTTACAATGGTAGGAGATCTACATATCCGTATCGCCAAGCTTGCCTTCCACGCCAAGGAAAGTCCCTTCCGGACACGGGACGAAGTCTTCAATCTTGTATCTTCATAGTCCAGGAGTCCGGCCGAAGTTATAGTCCGGCTATCCGGACACCCCCTAATCCAGGACTCCCTCAGTAGCCCCTGAACCAGGCTTCAATGACGACGAGTTCAGCGCGCAGATTGTCTTCGGCATTGCAAGGCAGGTTCCTCCTCCAAGTACTTCATAGAAGATTTTGAACACAAAGGTAGTGTCCAGCTCTGCAAAATAAGTTTCCACATATTGCCATAGAGAGAATAATATTACACAAATCTAATCTGCTGACGTATTCCGTAGCATGACATCACACCATGGCCAAGTCTTTATTCGAATCGTTTTACTGTCCCACCTCAGCGTGTTTAGCGAGGCAGTTTCCTTGGCACGTCTTGTCAAAGCAGAGATCGTGTCCCCTTATTCCGGGATTCTCATCAATACGGGCGTGGGTAACCCAACCGCGCCATTGATTACGGCGCTTGGGAGATAAGCGAGTTTTACCAGGCTGGTGGGGACGCATAGTCGCGTCCGCCCATATAAGGGGATGAGGATCCACCTTTTCATCCACGCCTTCTTCCTCCTTTGCCTATCCATTTCCGCGCACTCGAGCTCCAGCGCCCAAGTCCGCACACCTCACCTCAACCTTCTCCAGCCATGTCTGGAGCGGGAGGTAAGTGGATGGTCTCCTCCGTCATGGAGGGACACATCAAAAAACTAAGGAAGGCCGGATACTTGTCTAACGACATTGCGCACCGGCTTCCCAAAGAGGGGTAGCTCATCCCTACCCTTAGGCCCCATGAGAGGGTGGTGTTCCTCCCCCATTTCCTCCGCGGACTCGGCTTCCCTCTCCACCCATTTGTCCGGGGGCTCATGTTCTACTATGGCCTGGATTTCCACGATCTGGCCCCGAACTTTGTCCTCAACATCTCGGCGTTTATCGTCGTGTGTGAGGCCTTCCTCTGCATCCGCCCCCATTTCGGCCTATGGCTCAAGACTTTCAATGTCAAGCCGAAGGTGGTGCACGGCACCTAGACGGAGTGCGGAGGCGCCATGGTGGGCAAGATGCCCAATGTCCTATGGCTCGAGGGCTCCTTCGTGGAGACCCTAAAGGGGTGGCAATCGGGGTGGTTTTACATCACCGAGCCGCGCGACCCTGAATGGGTCGCAGCCCCCGAGTTCCGATCCGGACCCCCTACGCGGCTCACCTCCTGGAAAGAGACGTGCCTGTCGTGGGGTAAAAAAGGAGAGCTGATCGGACTCCAAACATGCGTCCAAACCCTGGTGGACAAGAAGCTCAAACTTGTCAACGTAGTCCAGGTTATGCTCACCCGCCGGATCCTCCCGTGTCAACAACGGGCTTTCAACCTGTGGGAGTTCGACCCGGCGCAGCACCGAACTCTGAGCAGGCTCTTCGACACGATGTACGAAGATGCCTGGAAGGTGCTTTTCAAGGGCGCCGAGGCCCCCGCATCCGCTACCGAGGATCGTGGATTCAGCACGCAGCGTCACGCTAGTGTGGCAAGCCGTTTTTACCTTTTACAGGGTATTAGTTTTTCATAGTTTGACTCCATGCGGGATCTAAGCTCCCTTACCTTTGACAGGATTGGCAGGAGACGTCCGGACAGATCAACTGTCCGGCTCCTTTGCCGGAAGGCCCAGCGGACGCTCGCTTGGCGAAGCTGCTGGTTCCAGCACCCTATGTGGTGCCGGAGAAGAAGGCCACGGGGACTCGAAAGAGTGCCCGACGCCTGGAGGTGTCGGATTCATCATCCGACGACTCCAAGATGCACTCCTCCCGTGAAGACGAGGAGGAGGAAGAAGAGACCTCTCCCCCTCCAGCGGGGGGAGGGAAGAAAAGGAAGGCCACCCCAACTGGGGAGGCCGAAGGGTCCAAGAAGGGGAAGACCCTTCCTCCAGACTACTCCACCAACGCCGACGTCGGCGAAGAGGAGTGGCCGCACAGGGCCAAGCCCCTGGCGAGATCGTAAGTATTCGGACACCAGAGCAATTCATAGTGTTCCTTTCTTGCACAGCTCTTCCTTACGCCGAATATGACTATGCAGTCCGCCCAAGGTCGGGCTCGACGAGTCGTCGAGCGGCTCCCTGGATTTGTCAGATGTGAATTCGCTTCCGACGGCTACCTCCCCCCACCCTACAGACGACGCCGAGGTGGCGTCCCAACAGGTTCCAAGCCAGGAGGAGGTGGTCCTGGAGGCACTGCAAGGCGACCTCCCGGACTCCAGGCGTAAAGGGGATAGAACCCCCAAGGGCTCCAAGTCTGGCCTTGAGCCGGACACCGCGCCGGAACCTTCAACGGTTCCGGACTCCGGTAGGCCGCCTCCTTCCAAGAGGAGCAAGCCTACCGAGCCGGTGACCTCCGTCCAACCGGAGGCACCGGACAATTTGCTGGAGGTGCTTAAGGACGCCTCCATCGACGAGGAGCACCGCACTATTATGAGTGCGGTGATCCAGAAGGTTCAGTCCGCCAAGAGCGGACTGACTGAAGCCTGTGCCAGCGTTCTAACAGGCTTTGAGGTAAGTAAAGAAGATGTAGAAATATTACCGCATAGACAGTAGCCCCTGATGCTCTGTTCGGTGTTCGGAAAGAAAAGCCGAATAGAGGATCTAATAACATTCGCAGGAGTCTAACATAATCAAGTCAATATGCGTATGCAGGCTTCGCTTCTGGCCTCCATCGCACTGACTGCGGAGGTGGATACGCTGAAGCAAAACCTCGCGCGGTCCGAGAACGAGCTCGGCCATACCAAGAGGCAACTCGAGGAGAAGGAAGGTAAGTAATACCTTGCGCAAGTATATAGAGAAGATGTGGTTGCAAAAAATGACAGGATCAACGTGCTATTATAGGGGCCACGACCGAGGTGGCAACCCTTAAGAAAGCACTGTCCGAGGCTGAAAACAGAGCGGCCGCGGAGCACACAGAGAGTGGGAAGCAGGAGGCGCGGGTGGAGGAGGTGCAGAAAGAGCTCCAGGCTCTCGTGAAAAAACACGAGAGTTTGGAGCTTGACTCAAAGACGCAAGCGTCTGAGCTTGCGGCAACCCTTGAAAGCGTGAAGTCTGCCAAGGCCGAAGCCCAGAAAGCCCTCCAAGAAATTGAAGCAATGAAGAAGATAGCGGCGGGTAAGGCATTCATTATGCAAAGCAATCACGTGAAAGTGAATTACTTGTTACTTACCCGAGTCCGGAGCTCTCCAGGAGCATTCGCAGATTTGCCCCGCAGTGCGTCTGATGCCGCCGCCTACTATCGAGCCGAGGAGGGGAGATCGACGGAGAAGGTGTTCTGGTCTCAGTATGATGAGGCCGGACACCTGGTGCCTTTGAGCGACCAGCTGAAGCAAATGGTCGAGCTCCACAAGGTGGCCGAACAGGCCATAAAGGGCCTCATAGTTCGGCTTTGGCCTGGAGAGGCTCTGCCTGGGAGCTACTTCAGGCTGGTGAGGCGGCTGGTGGATGCCTGTCCACGGCTTGAAGTAATCGAGCGCTCCGTCTGCATCGAAGGTGCCCGTAGGGCGCTTGCCCGTGCTAAAGTGCACTGGGGCAAGATGGATGCGGAGAAGCTGGTGAAGGACGGGCCGCCGCCGGGCAAGGAGCATCGCGTCCCGGAAGCGTATTATGAGGGCGTCCTGAAGAGTGCCCGCCTTATAGCAGATGAATGCTCCAAAGATGTAATTTTTGAGTAAACTCGCATTTGTGATCCTGTACGCTGAAAACTTGTTCATATGCGCTAAGCAACGCTTTTGAATTTAAAATATTACCTTCTGTGCGGCCGTTTATCAAATTTGAGATATGCGAGTCGTCGGCTTCTGCCCCCATGCCACGAGTGCTGGGGTGTTCGGGATAAACATGAGTGCTCTTTTTCCCATTCTTGGGTCCTTCGAGGGAGGCGCTCGACACAACGAATAAGGCAATCGGACTATAATGCTTGAACACTCTCACTTAGCCATAGAATTCTATAATTTTAAATTTCGGCGAAGCCCCTAGTGTTCGGAAGACCGAGTTCGGGGCGCTATCCATGCCTAGGCCGGACAAAGCCGACTCCTCGCTCTAAGCGACATAAGTCTTTAGGGACTCAAAAACCTCTCGAACAGCGACCAGCTCTGGCCTCATCATGACGGTCAGTTTTAGCTTTCTCTACTGAGGTGCTTAGCCCAGCTCAACCGGGGCACAATCACAGTAGTTCTCCTAGTGCTACCTTAGCCGATATAACAGAACGTAAGGTACCAAAACATAGGAGCCGGGCAAACCCAACTATTGACCCAAGACATGATTCAGAGCCGATGCATATAATGCTATAAGTTCGGGGTGCCGCACTTGTGAAAGTGTTTGGACTTCTCACACCGTATTGTGGGGTACTTAAGCCCCTGGCGTATTGGTCGTACCAAAGTGTACGGGTGCAACATGTCATTAATGAACATATATTCATAAAAAAGAGTAATGCAATAATAGACGGAAGCTATGCATTGTTTATTTAAAAAATCCGCGATCAAAGCAGAACAATACAAATAGTGCAATAGGCAAAAGATGGGACTATTTAACATGTCCTTTCCAGGGGCGAGCTACGGAATGGTATGTGAAACAGGTATACTGCTCGTTATAGAGACCACCTTAGAGTTCCATAGTGCGGCGTAGCTTTCTGCTTCCCTGGTTGTATCGTTTGTGCGGCAATTGTACTGCCAGACAAGCCTTCCGAAGAATGGAGTCCTAAAAATAAGATAAAATTAAGAAATCGACAGCCCCTAGTGCGGTTTAAGCTGCGTTTCGGGCGTGCCGTGATGGTGCTCCTCCCCCTGTGCCCATGGTATTTCCAGAGCATAGTTATGTACGCGCGACACTGGTTTCGCAAGTTCGCGAGGGCTGGGGTTGGGGCCGCATTGCTACGCTTGCTCGGAACATGCCAGGCGGTCTTGTTGTAGGTTACTCCGGGTGCGCTTGACGGTGTCCGGACGTTTAATGCCCGGACTGGAGAATTGCCTTGAGAGGCTATTTTGTACTTCTGCTGCGATAGCCGCCGTATGCTCCTCCGTTCGGAGAGAGCGTTCGGTGTTTCCATTGACCGTGATGACTCCTCGAGGGCCTGACATCTTGAGCTTGAGGTATGCGTAGTGCGGCACCACATTGAACTTGGCAAATGCGGTTCGCCCGAGCAGTGCGTGATAGCCACTGCGGAACGGGACTATGTCGAAGATTAACTCCTCGCTTCGGAAATTATCCGGAGATCCGAAGACCACTTCAAGTGTAACTGAGCCTGTACAGTTGGCCTCTACAGCTGGTATGACACCTTTAAAGGTCATTTTAGTGGGTTTAATCCTCGAGGGATCGATGCCCATTTTCCACACTGTATCCTGGTAAAGCAGGTTCAGGCTGCTTCCGCCGTCCATAAGGACTCTAGTGAGGTGAAATCCGTCAATAATTGGGTCTAGAACCAATGCGGCGAATCCACCATGACGGATGCTAGTGGGGTGGTCCCTTCGATCAAAAGTGATCGGGCAGGAAGACCATGGGTTGAACTTTGGGGCGACTGGCTCCATCGCGTACACGTCCCTTAGCGCATGCTTCCGCTCCCTCTTGGGGACGTGGGTTGCGTATATCATGTTCACTGTCCGCACTTGTGGGGGAAAACCTTTCTTTCCACTGTTGTTCGGCGGCCGGGGCTCCTCCTCGTCATCGCTATGCAGCCCCTTGTCTATGCTTTCGCCATTTAACTTGCCTACCTGCTTGATCACCCAACAATCCTTGTTGGTGTGTTTGGCTGGTTTTTCGGGGGTGCCATGTATCTGGCATGAGCAGTCGAGTATTCGGTCCAAACTGGACGGGCCCAGAGTATTTCTTTTGAATGGCTTTTTCCGCTGACCGGGTTTAGAGCCTCTGAATCCGGCATTAACTGCCGTATCCTCAGCATTGTCGCCGTTAATGCGGCGCTTTTGCTTGTTGCGACGCGACTTGCCACTGCTGTCCTTGGTATCCGAATTACCAAGGCTCTTGGTCATGTTATTGCTGCGAGCTAGCCAGCTGTCTTCTCCCGCGCAAAAGCGGGTCATAAGTTTCGTGAGGGCTGCCATAGATTTCGGCTTTTCCTGTCCTAGGTGCCGTGCAAGCCACTCGTCGCGGATGTTATGCTTGAAGGCTGCTAGGGCCTCTGCGTCCGTACAGTCGACGATTTGATTTTTCTTGGTTAGGAACCGTGTCCAGAATTGTCTGGCCGATTCCTCTGGCTGCTGAATTATGTGGCTTAGGTCATCGGCGTTTGGTGGTCGCACATAAGTGCCCTGGAAATTATCGAGGAATGCGGCTTCCAGGTCCTCCCAACAACCAATTGACTCTTCTGGCAAGCTGTTAAGCCAATGCCGAGCTGGTCCTTTAAGCTTGAGTGGGAGGTATTTGATGGCGTGTAGGTCATCACCGCGGGCCATGTGGATATGAAGGAGATAGTCCTCGATCCATACCGCAGGATCTGTTGTGCCATCGTATGATTCGATGTTCACGGGTTTGAAACCCTTGGGGATTTGATGATCCATTACTTCATCTGTGAAGCATAGTGGGTGTGCGGCGCCTCTGTATTGGGCTATATCACGACGCAGCTCAAACGATCTTTGTCTACTGTGTTCGGCCAGGCCGGATTTACTGTATCCGGAGTGATGATTACCGTCTTGTGCCGTGGGGCACCCACACAATCCGTAGATCGATCTTGTTTGCCTTGCCTTGTCCTCCAATATATCTCGCAGGTCTGGCGCATTTTCCCGTGCCTTGGTATTTTTTGAGCGGCGCCGG
This sequence comes from Triticum dicoccoides, assembly GCF_002162155.2. Classification (NCBI taxonomy): domain Eukaryota; kingdom Viridiplantae; phylum Streptophyta; class Magnoliopsida; order Poales; family Poaceae; genus Triticum; species Triticum dicoccoides. The sequence continues at coordinate 525,032,105 of NC_041384.1, read as the reverse complement.
GGTGCGGCTTGAGTGGAGGGCCGAGAGGCCTCTCTGTCGTGGCCACGGGGTGGCCGGTCGGCCGCATCATGCGCTGGTGATGTAGGTTTAGGTGCTTCCTCCTCTAATCGGGGTAGCAACCTGCGCTTTGGGTAGCTCTTGGAGGGGCGTTCGAGTTCATACTCTTCGGCCACAAGGACTTCAGTCCATCTGTCGGCTAGCAAATCTTGATCAGCTCTAAGTTGTTGCTGTTTTTTCTTGAGGCTGCTCGCCATGGCCATAAGCCTGCATTTGAAACGCTCCTGCTCGACGGGATCCTCACGCATGACAAATTCGTCGTCGTCGAGGCTTGCCTCGTCTTCGGAGGGAGGCATATAATTATCGTCCTCGACCTCTCTATCTGCTGCTCTCTCATGAGGGCTGTCTTCTCCATCCTCCAGTGATGAATCTTGCTGGAGGTGGTTATCTTCGACACTGTGCGGGGTGTTATTATCTCCCGTGCCGGAATCACCATTTTTGCTTTGGCGGGATTTAGAGTGGTGCCGCTGACGTTGGCGCTTAGGCTGCTTCTTGGAGGGGTCATCCTCCGTTGTTCCATCGCCATTGCCTTCTTTTGGGGTGTCCACCATGTATATATCATACGACGAGGTGGCTTTCCAGTGCCCTATAGGCGCTGGTTCTTGATCGTCTCCTGCATCGACGTCCATACCGTCGATGTCTTCGGAGTCGAAGTCGAGCATGTCGGTTAAATCATCAACAGTGGCTACGAAGTGGGTGGTGGGTGGGCTTTGAATTTCTTCATCATTCGCATCCCAACCTTGCTGACCATAGTCCGGCCAGGGCTCTCCTGATAAAGAGAGAGACTTTAGTGAATTCAGAATATCACCGAAGGGCGAGTGCTGAAAGATGTCCGTGGCGGCGAAGTCCATGATCGGCGTCCAATCGGGTTCGATCGGTAGGGGGCGGAGGGCTCGGAGTCTGGAGAGGAGTTTGGCTCCTTGGAGTCACGGGCTTCGCAGAGAATAGGGCTGGTGTTAGGCTCGATTACCGTAGAGATTGTAGCCCCCGAGGCGGTGTCCAACCACCCATCCTCGATTGGCGTAGTTGGCTCCGAATTAAGGGTCGGAGCTGATGCGGGTGCTGAAGTAAATATGCTCTAGAGGCAATAATAAAGTTATTATTTTATTTCCTTATATTATGATAAATGTTTATTATTCATGCTAAAATTGTATTAACCGGAAACATAATACTTGTGTGAATACATAGACAAACTAAACATCACTAGTATGCCTCTACTTGACTAGCTCGTTAATCGAAGATGGTTATGTTTCCTAACCATAGACATGTGTTGTCATTTGATTAACGGGATCACATCATTAGGAGAATGATGTGATTGAGATGACCCATTCCATTAGCTTAGCACCCGATCGTTTAGTATGTTGCTATTGCTTTCTTCATGACTTATACATGTTCCTATGACTATGAGATTATGCAACTCCCGTTTGCCGGAGGAACACTTTGTGTGATACCAAACGTCACAACGTAACTGGGTGATTATAAAGGAGCTCTACAGGTGTCTCCAAAGGTACATGTTGGGTTGGCGTATTTTGAGATTAGAATTTGTCACTCCGATTGTCGGAGAGGTATCTCTGGGCCCTCTCGGTAATGCACATCACATAAGCCTTGCAAGCATTGCAACTAATGAGTTAGTTGCAAGATGATGTATTACGAAACGAGTAAAGAGACTTGCCGGTAACGAGATTTAACTAGGTATTGAGATACCGACGATCGAATCTCGGGCAAGTAACATACCGATGACAAAGGGAACAACGTATGTTGTTATGCGGTCTGACCGATAAAGATCTTCATAGAATATGTAGGAGCCAATATGAGCATCCAGGTTCCACTATTGGTTATTGACTGGAGACGTGTCTCTGTCATGTCTACATTGTTCTCGAACCCGTAGGGTCCGCACGCTTAACGTTACGATGACAGTTTCATTATGAGTATATATTTTGATGTACCGAAGATTGTTCAGAGTCTCGGATGTGATCACGGACATGACGAGGAGTCTCGAAATGGTCGAGACATAAAGATTGATATATTGGACGGCTATATTCGGACACCGGAAGTGTTCCGGAGAAGTTTCGGATAAAACCGGAGTACCGGGGGGTTATTGGAACCCCCCCCCCCCCGGGGGTTAATGGGCCTCATGGGCCCAAAGTGGAGAAGAGGAGGGGCGGCCAGGGCAGGCCGCGCGCCCCCTCCCCCTCTAGTCCGAATTGGACAAGGAGGGGGGCGGTGCCCCCCCTTTCCTTCCTCTCCTCTCTCCCTTCCTCCCTCCTCTCCTAGTTGGACAAGGAAAAGGAGGGAGTCCTACTCCCGGTAGGAGTTGGACTCCTCCCTGGCGCGCCTCCTCCTGGCCGGCCGCCCCTCCCCCTTGCTCCTTTATATACGGGGGTAGGGGGCACCTCTAGACACACAAGTTGATCTTCGTGATCGTTCTCTTAGCCGTGTGCGGTGCCCCCCTCCACCATAATCCTTGATAATATTGTAGCGGTGCTTAGGCGAAGCCCTGCGACAGTAGAACATCAAGATCGTTACCACGCCGTCGTGCTGACAGAACTCTTCCCCGACACTTTGCTGGATTGGAGTCCGGGGATCGTCATCGAGCTAAACGTGTGCTAGAACTCGGAGGTGCCATAGTTTCGGTGCTTGATCGGTCGGGCCGTGGAGACGTATGACTACATCAACCGCGTTGTCATAACGCTTCCGCTGTCGGTCTATGAGGGTACATAGACAACACTCTCCCCTCTCGTTGCTATGCATCACCATGATCTTGCATGTGCGTAGGAAAACTGTTGAAATTACTACGTTCTCCAACAGTGATATCAGAGCCTAGGTTTTATGTGTTGATGTTATTTGCACGAGTAGAACACAAGTGAGTTGTGGGCGATATAAGTCATACTGCTTACCAGCATGTCATACTTTGGTTCGGCGGTATTGTTGGATGAAGCGGCCTGGACCGACATTACGCATACTCTTACGCGAGACTGGTTCTATCGACGTGCTTTGCACACAGGTGGCTGGCGGGTGTCAGTTTCTCCAACTTTAGTTGAACCGAGTGTGGCTATGCTCGGTCCTTGCGAAGGTTAAAACAACACCAACTTGACAAACTATCGTTGTGGTTTTTGATGCGTAGGTAAGATTGGTTCTTGCTTAAGCCCGTAGCAGCCACATAAAACTTGCAACAAACAAAGTAGAGGACGTCTAACTTGTTTTTGCAGGGCATGTTGTGATGTGATATGGTCAAGATGTGATGCTAAATTTTATTGTATGAGATGATCATGTTTTGTAACCGAGTTATCGGCAACTGGCTGGAGCCATATGGTTGTCGCTTTATTGTATGCAATGCAATCGCCGTGTAATGCTTTACTTTATCACTAAGCGGTAGCGATAGTCGTAGAAGCATAAGATTGGTGAGACGACAACGATGCTACGATGGAGATCAAGGTGTCGCGCCGGTGATGATGGTGATCATGACGGTGCTTCGAAGACGGAGATCACAAGCACAAGATGATGATGACCATATCATATCACTTATATTGATTGCATGTGATGTTTATCTTTTATGCATCTTATCTTGCTTTGATTGACGGTAGCATTATAAGATGATCCCTCACTAAATTATCATAGTAAAAGTGTTCTCCCTGAGTATGCACCGTTGCGAAAGTTCTTCGTGCTGAGACACCATGTGATGATCGGGTGTGATAGGCTCTACGTTCAAATACAATGGGTGCAAAACAGTTGCACACGCAGAATACTCAGGTTTAACTTGACGAGCCTAGAATATAACATATATGGCCTCGGAACACGGAGACCGAAAGGTCGAGCCTGAATCATATAGTAGATATGATCAACATAGTGATGTTCACCAATGAAACTACTCCATCTCACGTGATGATCGGACATGGTTTAGTTGATTTGGATCACGTGATCACTTAGAGGATTAGAGGGATGTCTATCTAAGTGGGAGTTATTTAGTAATATGATTAATTGAACTTAAATTTATCATGAACTTAGTACCTGATAGTATCTTGCTTGTTTATGTTTGATTGTAGATAGATGGCCCGTGCTGTTGTTCCGTTGAATTTTAATGCGTTCCTTGAGAAAGCAAAGTTGAAAGATGATGGTAGCAATTACACGGACTGGGTCCGTAACTTGAGGATTATCCTCATTGCTGCACAGAAAAGTTACGTCCTGGAAGCACCGCTAGGTGCCAGGCCTGCTGCTGATGCAACTAACGACGTTAAGAACATCTGGCAGAGCAAAGCTGATGACTACTCGATAGTTCAATGTGCCATGCTTTACGGCTTAGAATCGGGTCTTCAACGACGTTTTGAACGTCATGGAGCATATGAGATGTTCCAAGAGTTGAAGTTAATATTTCAAGCAAATGCCCGGATTGAGATATATGAAGTATCCAATAAGTTCTATAGCTGCAAGATGGAGGAGTACAGTTTTGTCAGTGAGCATATACTCAAAATGTCTGGGTATAATAATCACTTGATTCAATTGGGAGTTAATCTTCCAGATGATTGCGTCATTGACAGAATTCTCCAATCACTTCCACCTAGCTACAAGAGCTTCGTGATGAACTATAATATGTAAGGGATGGATAAGACAATTCCCGAGCTCTTCGCAATGCTGAAAGCTGCGGAGGTAGAAATCAAGAAGGAGCATCAAGTGTTGATGGTCAACAAGACCACTAGTTTCAAGAAAAAGGGCAAAGGGAAGAAGAAGGGGAACTTCAAGAAGAACAGAAAGCAAGTTGCTGCTCAGGAGAAGAAACCCAAATCCGGACCTAAGCCTGAAACTGAGTGCTTCTACTGCAAGTAGACTGGTCACTGGAAGCGGAACTGCCCCAAGTATTCGGCGGATAAGAAGGATGGCAAGGTGAACAAAGGTATATGTGATATACATGTTATTGATGTGTACCTTACTAATGCTCGCAGTAGCACCTGGGTATTTGATACTGGTTCTGTTGCTAATATTTGCAACTCGAAACATGGACTACGGATTAAGCGAAGATTGGCTAAGGACGAGGTGACGATGCGCGTGGGAAATGGTTCCAAAGTCGATGTGATCGCGGTCGGCACGCTACCTCTACATCTACCTTCGGGATTAGTATTAGACCTAAATAATTGTTATTTGGTGCCAGCGTTGAGCATGAACATTATATCTGGATCTTGTTTGATGCGAGACGGTTATTCATTTAAATCAGAGAATAATGGTTGTTCTATTTATATGAGTAATATCTTTTATGGTCATGCACCCTTGAAGAGTGGTCTATTCTTATTAAATCTCGATAGTAGTGACACACATATTCATAATGTTGAAGCCAAAAGATGCAGAGTTGATAATGATAGTGCAACTTATTTGTGGCACTGCCGTTTGGGTCATATCGGTGTAAAGCGCATGAAGAAACTCCATACTGATGGACTTTTGGAACCACTTGATTATGAATCACTTGGTACTTGCGAACCGTGCCTTATGGGCAAGATGACCAAAAGACCATTCTCCGGTACTATGGAGAGAGCAACAGATTTGTTGGAAATCATACATACAGATGTATGTGGTCCCATGAATGTTGAGGCTCGTGGCGGATATCGTTATTTTCTCACCTTCACAGATGACTTAAGCAGATATGGGTATATCTACTTAATGAAACATAAGTCTGAAACATTTGAAAAGTTCAAAGAATTTCAGAGTGAAGTTGAAAATCATCGTAACAAGAAAATAAAGTTTCTACGATCTGATCGTGGAGGAGAATATTTGAGTTACGAGTTTGGTGTACATTTGAAACAATGCGGAATAGTTTCGCAACTCACGCCACCCGGAACACCACAGCGTAATGGTGTGTCCGAACGTCGTAATCGTACTTTACTAGATATGGTGCGATCTATGATGTCTCTTACTGATTTACCGCTATCGTTTTGGGGTTATGCTTTACAGACAGCCGCATTCACGTTAAATAGGGCACCATCGAAATCCGTTGAGACAACGCCTTATGAACTATGGTTTGGCAAGAAACCAAAGTTGTCGTTTCTTAAAGTTTGGGGCTGCGATGCTTATGTGAAAAAGCTTCAACCTGATAAGCTCGAACCCAAATCGGAGAAATGTGTCTTCATAGGATATCCAAAGGAAACTATTGGATACACCTTCTATCACAGATCCAAAGGCAAGACTTTTGTTGCTAAATTCAGAAACTTTCTAGAGAAGGAGTTTCTCTCGAAAGAAGTGAGTGGGAGGAAAGTAGAACTTGATGAGGTGACTGTACCTGCTCCCTTATTGGAAAGTAGTACATCACAGAAACCGGTTCCTATGAGACCTACACCAATTAGTGAGGAAGCTAATGACGATGATCATGAAACTTCAGAACAAGTATCTACTGAACCTCGTAGATCAACTAGAGTAAGATCCGCACCAGAGTGGTACGGTAATCCTATTCTGGAAGTCATGCTACTAGATCATGATGAACCTATGAACTATGAAGAAGCGATGGTGAGCCCAGATTCCACAAAATGGCTTGAAGCCATGAAATCTGAGATGGGATCCATGTATGAGAACAAAGTGTCGACTTTGGTTGACTTGCCCAATGATCGACAAGCAATTGAGAATAAATGGATCTTCAAGAAGAAGACTGACGCTGACGGTAATGTTACTGTCTACAAAGCTCGACTTGTCGCAAAAGGTTTTCGACAAGTTCAAGGGATTGACTACGATGAGACCTTCTCACCCGTAGCGATGCTTAAGTCTGTCCGAATCATGTTAGAAATTGCCGCATTTTATGATTATGAAATTTGGCAGATGGATGTCAAAACTGCATTCCTGAATGGATTTTTGGAAGAAGAGTTGTATATCATGCAGCCGGAAGGTTTTGTCGATCCAAAAGGAGCTAACAAAGTGTGCAAGCTCCAGCGATCCATTTATGGACTGGTGCAAGCCTCTCGGAGTTGGAATAAACGCTTTGATAGTGTAATCAAAGCATTTGGGTTTGTACAGACTTTTGGCGAAGCATGTATTTACAAGAAAGTGAGTGGGAGCTCTGTAGCATTTCTGATATTATATGTGGATGACATATTACTAATCGGAAATGATATAGAATTTCTGGATAGCATAAAGGGATACTTGAATAAGAGTTTTTCAATGAAAGACCTCGGTGAAGCTGCTTACATATTGGGCATTAAGATCTATAGAGATAGATCAAGACGCTTAATTGGACTTTCACAAAGCACATACCTTGACAAAGTTTTGAAGAAGTTCAAAATGGATCAAGCAAAGAAAGGATTCTTGCCTGTGTTACAAGGTGTGAAATTGAGTAACACTCAATGCCCGACCACTGCAGAAGATAGAGAGAAAATCAAAGATGTTCCCTATACTTCAGCCATAGGCTCTATCATGTATGCAATGCTGTGTACCAGACCTGATGTGTGTCTTGCTATAAGTCTAGCAGGGAGGTACCAAAGTAATCCAGGAGTGGATCACTGGACAGCGGTCAGGAACATCCTGAAATACCTGAAAAGGACTAAGGATATGTTTCTCGTATATGGAGGTGACAAAGAGCTCATCGTAAATGGTTACGTTGATGCAAGCTTTGACACTGATCCGGACGATTCTAAATCGCAAACCGGATACATGTTTACATTGAATGGTGGAGCTATCAGTTGGTGCAGTTCTAAAGAAAGCATTGTGGCGGGATATACATGTGAAGCGGAGTACATAGGTGCTTCGGAAGCAGCAAACGAAGGAGTCTGGATGAAGGAGTTCATATCCGATCTAGGTGTCATACCTAGTGCATCGGGTCCAATGAAAATCTTTTGTGACAATACTGGTGCAATTGCCTTGGCAAAGGAATCCAGATTCCACAAGAGAACCAAGCACATCAAGAGACGCTTCAATTCCATCTGGGATCTAGTCCAGGTGGGAGACATAGAGATTTGCAAGATGTTGGAAATATGCCCTAGAGGCAATAATAAATTGGTTATTATTATATTTCCTTGTTCATGATAATCGTTTATTATCCATGCTAGAATTGTATTGATAGGAAACTCAGATACATGTGTGGATACATAGACCACACCATGTCCCTAGTAAGCCTCTAGTTGACTAGCTCGTTGATCAATAGATGGTTACGGTTTCCTGACCATGGACATTGGATGTCGTTGATAACGGGATCACATCATTAGGAGAATGATGTGATGGACAAGACCCAATCCTAAGCCTAGCACAAAGATCGTGTAGTTCGTTTGCTAAAGCTTTTCTAATGTCAAGTATCATTTCCTTAGATCATGAGATTGTGCAACTCCCGGATACCGTAGAAGTGCTTTGGGTGTGTCAAACGTCATAATGTAACTGGGTGGCTATAAAGGTACACTACAGGTATCTCCGAAAGTGTCTGTTGGGTTGGCACGAATCGAGACTGGGATTTGTCACTCCGTGTAACGGAGAGGTATCTCTGGGCCCACTCGGTAGGACATCATCATAATGTGCACAATGTGACCAAGGAGTTGATCACGGGATGATGTGTTACGGAACGAGTAAAGAGACTTGCTGGTAACGAGATTGAACAAGGTATCGGGATACCGACGATCGAATCTCGGGCAAGTATCGTACCGCTAGACAAAGGGAATTGTATACTGGATTGATTGAATCCTTGACATCGTGGTTCATCCGGTGAGATCATCATGGAACATGTGGGAGCCAACATGGGTATCCAGATCCCGCTGTTGGTTATTGACCGGAGAGTTGTCTCGGTCATGTCTGCATGGTTCCCGAACCCGTAGGGTCTACACACTTAAGGTTCGATGACGCTAGGGTTATAGGGAATAGATATACATGGTTACCGAATGTTGTTCGGAGTCCCGGATGAGATCCCGGACATCACGAGGAGTTCCGGAATGGTCCGGAGGTAAAGATTTATATATGGGAAGTCCTGTTTTGGTCACCGGAAAAGTTTCGGGTGCTATCGGTAACGTACCGGGACCACCGGGAGGGTCCCGGGGGTCCACCAGGTGGGGCCACCTGCCCCAGAGGGCTGCGTGGGCCAAGTGTGAAGGGGGACCAGCCCCAGGTGGGCTGGTGCGCCCCCCACCAAGGCCCAAGGCGCAAGGGAGAGTGGAAGGGGGCAAACCCTAGGCTCATATGGGCCTAAGGCCCACCTAGTGGTGCGCCCCCCTCTCTCCCCCTTGGCCGCCCCCCTAGATGGGATCTAGGGCTGGCCGCCACCCCTAGGGGTGGAAACCTAGGTGGGGGTGCAGCCCCTCCCCTCCCCCTATATATACTTGAGGTTTTGGGCTACCATAGAAACGATTCAATCTCCTTCTTGGCGCAGCCCTACCCCTCTCCCTCCTCGTCTCTTGCGGTGCTTGGCGAAGCCCTGCTGGAGTACCACGCTCCTCCACCACCACCACACCGTCGTGCTGCTACTGGATGGAGTCTTCCCCAACCTCTCCTTCTCCCCTTGCTGGATCAAGGCGTAGGAGACGTCACCGGGCTGTACGTGTGTTGAACATGGAGGTGCCGTCCGTTCGGCACTAGGATCATCGGTGATTTGGATCATGACGAGTACGACTCCATCAACCCTGTTCACTTGAACGCTTCCGCTTAGCGATCTATAAGGGTATGTAGATGCTCTCTCCTTCCCCTCGTTGCTAGATTACTCCATAGATTGATCTTGGTGATGCGTAGAAAATTTTGAATTTTTGCTACTTTCCCAAACAGTGGCATCATGAGCTAGGTCTATGCGTAGTTACTATGCATGAGTAGAACACAAAGTAGTTGTGGGCGTCGATATTGTCAATTATCTTGCCGTTACTAGTCTTATCTTGATTCAGCGGCATTGTGGGATGAAGCGGCCCGGACCAACCTTACACGTATGCTTACGTGAGACCGGTTCCACCGACTGACATGCACTAGTTGCATAAGGTGGCTAGCGGGTGTCTGTCTCTCCCACTTTAGTCGGATCGGATTCGATGAAAAGGGTCCTTATGAAGGGTAAATAGAAATTGGCATATCACGTTGTGGTTTTCACATAGGTAAGAAACGTTCTTGCTAGAAACCTATAGCAGCCATGTAAAAAACTTGCAACAACAATTAGAGGACGTCTAACTTGTTTTTGCAGCATATGCCTTGTGATGTGATATGGCCAAAGGGATGTGATGAATGATATATGTGATGTATGAGATTGATCATGTTCTTGTAATAGGAATCACGACTTGCATGTCGATGAGTATGACAACCGGCAGGAGCCATAGGAGTTGTCTTTATTTATTTATGACCTGCGTGTCAACATAAACGTCATGTAATTACTTTACTTTATTGCTAAAGCGTTAGCCATAGTAGTAGAAGTAATAGATGACGAGACAACTTCAAGAAGACACGATGATGGAGATCATGATGATGGAGATCATGATGATGGAGATCATGGTGTCATGCCGGTGACAACGATGATCATGGAGCCCCGAAGATGGAGATCAAAAGGAGCAAAATAATATTGGCCATATCATGTCACTATTTGATTGCATGTGATGTTTATCATGTTTTACATCTTATTTGCTTAGAACGACGGTAGCTTAAATAAGATGATCCCTCGTAATAATTTCAAGAAAGTGTTCCCCCTAACTGTGCACCGTTGCGAAGGTTCGTTGTTTCAAAGCACCACGTGATGATCGGGTGTGATAGATTCTAACGTTCGAATACAATGGGTGTAAGCCAGATTTACACACGCAATACACTTAGGTTGACTTGACGAGCCTAGCATGTACAGACATGGCCTCGGAATACGGAAGACCGAAAGGTCGAGCATGAGTCATATAGAAGATACGATTAACATGAAGATGCTCACCGATGTTGACTAGTCTGTCTCACGTGATGATCGGACACGGCCTAGTTGACTCGGATCATGTTTCACTTAGATGACTAGAGGGATGTCTATCTGAGTGGGAGTTCATTAAATGAACTCAATTATCATGAACATAGTCTAAATTGTCTTTGCAAATATGTTGTAGATAAATAGCTCACGTTGTAGCTCCCTGTTTCAATACGTTCCTAGAGAAAGACCAAGTTGAAAGATATTGTAAGCACTGATGCGGACTAGGTCCGTAGTCCGAGGAGTGTCCTCACTGCTACACAGAAGGCTTACGTCTTTGATGCACCGCTCGATGTGCAAACCCCTACAACGTCGTCTGTGGATGTTGTGAACACCTGACAGACACATCCTGATGACTACTTGATAGTTTAGTGCACCATACTTTACGGCTTAGAATCGAGATTCCAATGACGTTTTGAACGCCATAGAACATATGAGATGTTCCAAGAGCTGAAATTGGGATTTCAGGCTCATGCTCGTGTTGAGAGGTGTGAGACCTCTGACAAGTTCTTTTTCCAACAAGATGGAGGAGAATAGCTCAGCTAGTGAGCATGTGCTCAGAATGTCTGGGTGCAACAATCACTTAAATCAAGTGGGAGTTAAACTTCCAGATAAGATAGTGATTGATAGAGTTCTCTAGCCACTATCACTAAGCTACTAGATCTTCGTGATGAACTATGACATGCAAGGGATGGAGTTGATCCCGGAGTTGTTCGCGGTGCTTAAGACCGCAAAAGGTAGAAATCAAGAAGGAGCATCAAGTGTTGATGGTTTAACAAGACCACTGGTTTCAAGAAGGGCAAGGGCTAAAAGGGAAACTTCATGGATGGCAAACTAGTTGCCGCTCCAGTGAAGGAACCCAAGGTTGAACCCAAACTCGAGACTAACTGCTTCTATTGTAAGGGAAACGGTCACTGGTAGCGGAATTACCCCAAATGCATGGTAGATAAGAAGGCTGGCAACTTCAACAAAGTATATACGGGTTATTAATGTGTACCTCACTAGTACTCCTGGTAGCACCTGGGTATTGGATACCGGTTTAGTTGCTATTACTGGTGACTTGAAGCAAAAGCTACGAACTAAACGGAGACTGACTAAGGCCAAGGTGACGATGTGTGTTGGAAGTGTTTCCAAAGTTGATGAGATCACCATCGCACGCTCCATCTGCCTTCGGGATTAGTATTGAACCTAGATACATGTTATCAGGTGTCTACGTTGAGCATGAATATGATTAGATCATGTTCATTGCAATACAGTCATTCATTTAAGTTAGAGAATAATGGTTATTCTGTTTTACATGAATGATACCTTTCATGGTCATGCACCCTATGTGAATGGTTCATTGAATCTCGGTCGTGGTAATACACATGTTCACGCCAAAAGATGTAGAGTTAATAGTACCACTTTCTCGTGGCACTGCCGCTTAGGTCATATTGGCGTAAGATGCATGAAGAAACTCCATGTCGATGGATGTTTGGAGTCACTTGATTTTGAATCACTTGACACATGCGAGCCATTCCTCATGGGCAGGATGACTAAGACCCCGTTTTCAGGTACAATGAAACAGGCAAGTGACTTGTTGGAAATCATACATGCTGATGCGTGTGATCCAATGAGAATTGAAGCGTGCGGTGGATATCGCTATTTTCTCATCTTCACTGACGATTTGGGTAGATATAGGTATCTACTTAATGAAGCACAAATCTGAAACGTTTGAAAAGTTCAAGCGATTTCAGAGTGAAGTTAAGAATCATCATAGCAATAAGATCATGTTCCTATGATCTGATCAAAAGGGGATTTTCTGAGTTATGAGTTTGGCAATCACTTAAGACATTGTGGAATTGTTTCACAGTTGAAGCCACCTGGAACACCACAAGGTAATGGTGTATCCGGACATCGTAATCGAACACTATGAGATATGGTGCGATCTATGATGTCTCTTACCAATCTACCGTTTTCATTTTGAGGTTATGCGTTAGAGACAGCTGCATTCACTTTAGATAGGACACCATCTAAGTCCGTTGAGATGACATCGTATGAACATTGGTTTGGCAAGAAACCAAAGTTGTCATTTCTTAATGTTTGGGGCTGCGATGCTTAAGGCTTCAGCCGGAGAAGCTCGAACCCAAAGCGGACAAACACATCTTCATAGGATACCCAAAGGTGACAGTAGGGTATACCTTCTATCTCAGATCCGAGGGCAAATTGTTTGTCACTAAGAACGGGTCCTTTCTCGAGAAGGAGTTTCTCTCGAAAGAATTGAGTGGGAGGAAGATAGAACTTGATGAGGTTTTCGAACCTTTACTTCAACCAGAGAGTGATGCAACACAGAAAGATGTTTTCTGTGGAGCCTACGTCTGTTGAAGAGGAAGTTAATGGTAGTGATCCTGAAGCTTCGGATCAAGTTGCTATCGAACCCCGTAGGTCGACAAGGATATGTACTACTCCTGAGTGGTACGGTAATCCTGTCTTGGATATCATGTTGTTAGACAACAATGAACCTACGAGCTATGGAGAAGTGATGGTGGGCCCGTATTCTGACAAATGGTTAGAAGCCATGAAATCTGAGATAGGACCCATATATCAGAACAAAGTATGGACTTTGGTGGACTTGCCCGATGATCGGCAAGCCATTGAGAATAAATGGATCTTTAAGAAGAAGACGGACATGGATGGTAATGTTACCGTCTATGAAGTGCGACTTGTGGGAAAGAGTCTTTTCACAAGTTCAAGGAGTTGACTATGATGAGAATTTCTCACCCGTGGCGATGCTTAAGTCCGTCGGAATCATGTTAGCATTAGATGTATTTTTCGATTATGAAATCTTACAAATGGATGTCAAAACAAGTTTTCTTACCAAGTTTTCGTAAGAAAAGTTGTATGTGATACAATAAAAGGTTTTGTCGATCCTAAGGATGCTAAAAGGTATGCTTGCTCCAGCAATCCTTCTATGGACTAGAGTAAGCATCTCGGAGTCAGAATACATGCTTTGATGGAGTGATCAAAGCTTTTAGGTTTATACAATGTTTGCTAGAAACTTGTATTTACAAGAAAGTGAGTGGGAGCACTACAACATTTCTGATAAGTATATGTGGATGACATATTGTAAGATCTGAAATAATGTAGAATTTCTGGAAAGCATAAACGGTTTGTTTGAAGAGTGATTTTCAAAGGAAGACCTGGATAAAGCTGCTTACATATTGGGCATCAAGATCTATAGAGATAGATCAAGACGCCTGATGATACTTTCAAAGAATGCACACCTTGACATGTTTTTGAAGGAGTTCAAAATAGATCAGTCAAAGAAGGGGTTCTTACCTGAGTTGTAAGGTGTGAAGTTGAGTAAGACTCAAAGCTTGACCATGGCAGAAGAAAGAGGAAAGATGAAGGTCGTCCCCTATGCTCTTGTCATAGGCTCCATATGCCATGCTGAGTACCACACTTGATGCGTGCCTTGCCACATGTCTGGCAAGAGGGTACAAAGGTGATCTAGGAGTAGATCACCAGATAGCGGTCAAAATTATCCTTAGAGGAATAAGGAAATGTTTCTCGGTTATGGAGGTGATAAAGAGTTCGACGTAAAGAGTTACATCGATGCAAGCTTAACACCTATCCGGATAGCTCTGAGTAGAGATACCGGATACGTATAATGGAGCAGTAATTTGGAATAGCTCCAAGTGGAACGTGGTAGCAGCATCTACGATATAAAGTTTTGCGAAATACATAGGGATCTGAATATGGCAAGACCCGTTGACTACAACCTCTCTCACAACCATAACATGATCAAACCCGGAACTCTTTGAGTGTTTATCACATAGTGATGTGAACTAGATCATTGAGTCTAGTAGACTCTTGGATGTTGGTCACATGGCGATGTGACCTGTGAGTGTTAATCACATGGCGATGTGAACTAGATTATTGACTCTAGTGCAAGTGGGAGACTGTTGGAAATATGCCCTAGAGGCAATAATAAATTGGTTATTATTATATTTCCTTGTTCATGATAATCGTTTATTATCCATGCTAGAATTGTATTGATAGGAAACTCAGATACATGTGTGGATACATAGACAACACCATGTCCCTCGTAAGCCTCTAGTTGACTAGCTCGTTTATCAATAGATGGTTATGGTTTCCTGACCATGGACATTGGATGTCATTGATAACGGGATCACATCATTAGGAGAATGATGTGATGGACAAGACCCAATCCTAAGCCTAGCACAAAGATCGTGTAGTTCGTTTGCTAAAGCTTTTCTAATGCCAAGTATCATTTCCTTAGACCATGAGATTGTGCAACTCCAGGATACCGTAGGAGTGCTTTGGGTGTGCCAAACGTCACAACGTAACTGGGTGGCTATAAAGGTACACTACAGGTATCTCTGAAAGTGTCTGTTGGGTTGGCACGAATCGAGACTGGGATTTGTCACTCCATGTAACGGAGAAGTATCTCTGGGCCCACTCGATAGGACATCATCATAATGTGCACAATGTGACCAAGGAGTTGATCACGGGATGATGTGTTACGGAACGAGTAAAGAGACTTGCCGGTAACGAGATTGAACAAGGTATCGGGATACTGACGATCGAATCTCGGGCAAGTATCGTACCGCTAGACAAAGGGAATTGTATACGGGATTGATTGAATCCTTGACATCGTGGTTCATCCGGTGAGATCATCGTGGAACATGTGGGAGCCAATATGGGTATCCAGATCCCACTGTTGGTTATTGACCAGAGAGTTGTCTCGGTCATATCTGCATGGTTCCCGAACCCGTAGGGTCTACACACTTAAGGTTCGATGACGCTAGGGTTATAGGGAATAGATATACGTGGTTACCGAATGTTGTTTGGAGTCCCAAATGAGATCTCGGACATCACGAGGAGTTCCGAAATGGTCCGGAGGTAAATATTTATATATGGGAAGTTCTGTTTTGGTCACCGGAAAAGTTTCGGGTGCTATCGGTAACGTACCGGGACCACCGGGAGGGTCCCGGGGGTCCACCAGGTGGGGCCACCTGCCCCAGAGGGCTGCGTGGGCCAAGTGTGAAGGGGGACCAGCCCCAGGTGGGCTGGTGCGTCCCCCCACCAAGGCCCAAGGCGCAAGGGAGAGTGGAAGGGGGCAAACCCTAGGCTCAGATGGGCCTAAGGCCCACCTAGTGGTGCGCCCCCCTCTCTCCCCCCTTGGCCGCCCCCCTAGATGGGATATAGGGCTGGTCGCCACCCCTAGGGGTGGAAACCTAGGTGGGGGCGCAGCCTCTCCCCTCCCCCTATATATACTTGAGGTTTTGGGCTGCCATGGAAACGATTCAATCTCCTTGTTGGCGCAGCCCTACCCCTCTCCCTCCTCGTCTCTTGCGGTGCTTGGCAAAGCCCTGCTGGAGTACCACGCTCCTCCACCACCACCACGCCGTTGTACTGCTGCTGGATGGAGTCTTCCCCAACCTCTCCTTCTCCCCTTGCTGGATCAAGGCGTAGGAGACGTCACCGGGCTGTACGTGTGTTGAACACGGAGGTGCCATCCGTTCGGCACTAGGATCATCGGTGATTTGGATCACGACGAGTACGACTCCATCAACCCCGTTCACTTGAACACTTCCGCTTAGCGATCTACAAGGGTATGTAGATGCACTCTCCTTCCCCTCGTTGCTATATTACTCCATAGATTGATCTTGGTGATGCATAGAAAATTTTGAATTTCTGCTACGTTCCCCAACACAAGATACATACGGATCTGAATGTAGCAGACCCGTTGACTAAGCCTCTTCCATGAGCAAAACATGATCGGCACCAAAGCTCCATGGGTGTTAGAATCATTACTGTGTAATCTAGATTATCGACTCTAGTGCAAGTGGGAGACTGAAGGAAATATGCCCTAGAGGCAATAATAAAGTTATTATTTTATTTCCTTATATCATGATAAATGTTTATTATTCATGCTAAAATTGTATTAACCGGAAACATAATACTTGTGTGAATACATAGACAAACTAAACGTCACTAGTATGCCTCTACTTGACTAGATCGTTAATCGAAGATGGTTATGTTTCCTAACCATAGACATGTGTTGTCATTTGATTAATGGGATCACATCATTAGGAGAATGATGTGATTGACATGACCCATTCCATTAGCTTAGCACCCGATCGTTTAGTATGTTGCTATTGCTTTCTTCATGACTTATACATGTTCCTATGACTATGAGATTATGCAACTCCCGTTTGCCGGAGGAACACTTTGTGTGCTACCAAATGTCACAACGTAACTGGGTGATTATAAAGGAGCTCTACAGGTGTCTCCAAAGGTACATGTTGGGTTGGCGTATTTTGAGATTAGGATTTGTCACTCCGATTGTCGGAGAGGTATCTCTGGGCCCTCTCGGTAATGCACATCACATAAGCCTTGCAAGCATTGCAACTAATGAGTTAGTTGCGAGATGATGTATTACGAAACGAGTAAAGAGACTTGCCGGTAACGAGATTGAACTAGGTATTGAGATACCGATGATCGAATCTCGGGCAAGTAACATACCGATGACAAAGGGAATAACATATGTTGTTATGCGGTCTAACCGCTAAAGATCTTCGTAGAATATGTAGGAGCCAATATGAGCATCCAGGTTCCGCTATTGGTTATTGACTGGAGACGTGTCTCGGTCATGTCTACATTGTTCTCGAACCCGTAGGGTCCGCACGCTTAACGTTATGATGACAGTTTCATTATGAGTTTATATATTTTGATGTGCCGAAGATTGTTCGGAGTCCTGGATGTGATCATGGACATGACGAGGAGTCTCGAAATGGTCGAGACTTAAAGATTGATATATTGGACGGCTGTATTCGGACACCGGAAGTGTTCCGGAGAAGTTTCGGATAAAACCGGAGTACCGGGGGGTTACCGGAACCCCCCCGGGGGTTAATGGGCCTCATGGGCCCAAAGTGGAGAAGAGGAGGGGCGGCCAGGGTAGGCCGCATGCCCCCTCCCCCTCTAGTACGAATTGGACAAGGAGGGGGGCGGCACCCCCCTTTCCTTCCTCTCCTCTCTCCCTTCCTTCCCCCTCTCCTAGTTGAACAAGGAAAAGGAGGGAGTCCTACTCCCGGTAGGAGTAGGACTCCTCCCTGGCGCGCCTCCTCCTGGACGGCGGCCCCTCCCCCTTGCTCCTTTATATACGGGGGCAGGGGGCACCTCTAGACACACAAGTTGATCTTCGTGATCGTTCTCTTAGCCGTGTGCGGTGCCCCCCTCCACCATAATCCTCGATAATATTGTAGCGGTGCTTAGGCGAAGCCCTGCGACGGTAGAACATCAAGATCGTTACCACGCCGTCATGCTGACGGAAGTCTTCCCTGACACTTTGCTGGATCGGAGTCCGGAGATCGTCATCGAGCTGAACGTGTGCTAGAACTCGGAGGTGTCGTAGTTTCGGTGCTTGATCGGTGGGGCCGTGAAGACGTACGACTACATCAACCGCGTTGTCATAACGCTTCCGCTGTCGGTCTACGAGGGTACATAGACAACACTCTCCCCTCTCGTTGCTATGCATTACCATGATCTTGCGTGTGCATAGGAAAATTGTTGAAGTTACTACGTTCTCCAACAGGTGCGACCTCCAGGGCACTGTTCGGCGGCAGAGCTAGATCATGCCCATCGTGACAGTGCGGCGTGCTCGGCTGCGACTCAAATCCGTCGAAGATCAAGTCTCCGCGGAGGTCGGTCGTGTAGTTCAAACTTCCAAATCTGACCTGATGGCCAGGGGCGTAGCTTTCAATCTGCTCCAGATGACCAAGCGAATTGGCCCGCAGTGCAAAGCCGCCGAATACAAAGATCTGTCCCGGGAGAAAGGTCTCACCCTGGATCGCATCGCTGTTGATGATCGGAGAAGCCATCAGGCCTAAAAGTGACGACACAGAGGAACTCTCAATGAAAGCACTAATGTCGGTGTCAAAACCGGCGGATCTCGGGTAGGGGGTCCCGAACTGTGCGTCTAGGCGGATGGTAACAGGAGACAAGGGACACGATGTTTTTACCCAGGTTCGGGCCCTCTCGATGGAGGTAAAACCCTACTCCTGCTTGATTAATATTGATGATATGGGTAGTACAAGAGTAGATCTACCACGAGATCAAGGAGGCTAAACCCTAGAAGCTAGCCTATGGTATGGTTGTTGTCTTTTTGTCCTACGGACTAAAACCCCCCGGTTTATATAGACACCGGAGAGGGCTAGGGTTACACAGAGTCGGTTACAATGGTAGGAGATCTACATATCCGTATCGCCAAGCTTGTCTTCCACGCCAAGGAAAGTCCCTTTCGGACACGGGACGAAGTCTTCAATCTTGTATCTTCATAGTCCAGGAGTCTGGCCGAAGATATAGTCCGGATATCTAGACACCCCCTAATCCAGGACTCCCTCAGTTGCCCTGAATGAAAAGCTAGAGTCTGTGATCCGCAAGAGGAATGACACGGAAGCTTATCTGAGGACTCTTGCCAAGAAGCTCTATCTCATGCTGGAAGGTATTTCTTTTAAACCGACTGTGTTGATGCTTGCGAACGGATCCTGCTTGGTAGACTCATTAATTTTTGGCTGCAGAATTCTGCCAAGACTTCGACGAGGAAACTGGAAAGGTCGAGACGGGTCTGGACCCTATCGCTTCTCCAGTTTGCGACAAAACTGCAATGAATGTGCTCCGACTGGAGTCCCATATCGCCATCGCCACAAGCTACCTCGTGCGCCTGAAGGAGGTAGTCTACCGAATCGACTCATCGCTTTGGCCAAGGGCGACGCTTCAAAATGACCTGGAATCCCTGATGGCTTGACTGAACGAGATCCCTGACCGAGTGCAAGAATGGAAGAAGTCCTCCGCCCGGTGTGGTGCTGACGTGGCGCTGTCCTTGGTGCGAGTCCATTGCAAGGAGGCTCGTGAAGACAAGATGGCTGCGATCAAAGTCGCTAACACCAAAAAGCATGACTTCCAGTCCTTCATGGAGACTTTCATCGCTGCCGCAACTCGGATCGCTGATGGGATCGACCTGGACACATTCGTCGAGCCTGCCAGCCCTCCTCCTGCCGAGTGAACAAACTTATGAGACTTGAATCTGCTTTAAATTTGCCTCAGAATGCCGAGTGATTGTTGTAACCATTAAACTCCTTCGGGCTTGATGCCCGAACACTTTTGATTTGCTGCTTGGAACTTTAGGATTTATCCGAATTTGGTTTATCTCCGAATGTGCTTGCGTTTTGCCTTCGAATGGACTTTGTTCACTACTCGGAATAGTCTTTGCGCTGGAGATGCAGCTCTGAAGTGGTGGCTCCAGTCGACCTGCGCTTCGCCGTCCTTGCGGATAGGGATGGAGCGCATGTTGTACTTGTGCCGTAGCTCCGAAGGAGAAGGTTGCAGTCGACCTGCACCTCGTCGCCCTTGCGGATAGGGATGGAGCGCACGTTGTACTTGTGCCGTAGCTCCGAAGGAGAAGGTTGCAGTCGACCTGCACTTCGTCGTCCTTGCGGATAGGGATGGAGCGCATGTTGTACTTGTGCCGTAGCTCCGAAGGAGAAGGTTGCAGTCGACCTGCATCTCATCGTCCTTGCGGATAGGGATGGAGCGTACGTTGTACTTGTGCCGTAGCTCCGAAGGAGAAGGTTGCAGTCGACCTGCACCTCGTCGTCCTTGCGGATAGGGATGGAGTGTACGTTGTACTTGTGCCGTAGCTCCGAAGGAGAAGGTTGCAGTCGACCTGCACCTCATCATCCTTGCGGATAGGGATATGTTTCGAACTTAGGCAAGTACTCGACTGGAGCTAAGCCTCCGAGTGGGAGGATTGCTTTCCACTCGGTAGGATTTTTCAAACTTAGGCGAGTATTGGACTGCAGCTAAGCCTCCGAGTGAGAGAACTTAGGCGAGTACTTGGACTGCAGCTAAGCCCCCGAGTGGGAGGATTGCTCTCCACTCGGTAGGATTTTTTCAAACTTAGGCGAGTACTGGACTGCAGCTAAGCCTCCGAGTGAGAGAACTTAGGCGAGTACTGGACTGGAGCTAAGCCCCTGAGTGGGAGGATTGCTCTCCACTCGGTAAGATTTTTCAAACTTAGGCGAGTACCGGACTGCAGCTAAGTCTTCGAGTGAGAGAACTTAGGCGAGTATTGGACTGCAGCTAAGCCCCCGAGTGGGAGGATTGCTCTCCACTCGGTAGGATTTCTCAAACTTAGGCAAGTACCGGACTGCAGCTAAGTCTCCGAGTGAGAGAACTTAGGCGAGTATTGGACTGCAACTAAGCCCCCGAGTGGGAGGATTGCTCTCCACTCGGTAGGATTTTTCAAACTTAGGCGAGTACCGGACTGCAGCTAAGTCTCCGAGTGAGAGAACTTAGGCGAGTATTGGACTGCAGCTAAGCCCCCAAGTGGGAGGATTGCTCACCACTCGATAGGATTTTCTTTCGAACTTAGGCGAAACGGATTCGCGACTAAGCCCACCCACTGGGGGATTTCAAAAGTAAATAAGAACGACAACAATCGTACGAGAGAACCGTAAGCTCTTGTCTTTGATAAACAAATTACAAAGGTGTTTCTTATTACATTTTATTCAAACGAGTGCTTAAGTATAAAAGGGGCGGAGTAGCTCCGCGTTCCAAGCTCGTGGCTTGTCTTTTTGATGCTCAACACTGTAAAGATGGTATGCTCCATTGTGAAGAACTTTGGTGATGATGAAGGGGCCTTCCCAAGCCGGGGCGAGCTTGTGTGGTTTCCGTTGATCCACTCAAAGAACCAGGTCTCCTTCTTGAAAGGCTCGACCCCTCACATTTCTGGCGTGGAACCGACGCAAGTCTTGCTGATAAATGGTCGACCGGATGAAGGCCATCTCTCTTTCCTCCTCTAAGAGATCGACTGAATCTTGCCGGGCCTGCTCTGCTTCCTCTTCGGAGAAGAGCTCGACTCGGGGTGCGTTGTGGAGCAGGTCACTTGCCAGAACAGCTTCGGCTCCATAGACCAAGAAGAAAGGAGTTCGTCCGGTCGACCGATTAGGAGTTATCCTTAAACCCCACAGAACTGACGGAAGCTCATCAACCCAAGCGCCTGCTGCGTGTTTGAGATAACGCATCAGTCGGGGTTTCAGTCCTTTGAGAATTAGGCCATTGGCTCTTTCTGCTTGTCTGTTCAACTGCGGGTGAGCGATTGAAGCATAGTCGACTCGTGTGCCTTGAGAAGCACAGAAAGCTCTAAACTCATCAGAATCGAAGTTCGACCCGTTGTCCATGATGGTGATGTGTGGAACTCCATATCTGAATGTCAATTCTCTGATAAAACTGACAGCGATGCTGGCCTCAAGGTTCTTGATAGGTTTAGCTTCGATCCATTTGGTAAACTTGTCGACTGCAATGAGCACATGAGTGAAGCCGCTCCTACCAGTTCTCAGTGGTCCAACCATATCCAGTCCCCAAACAGCAAAGGGCCAGACGAGGAGGATGGTCTTCAGGGCTGACGCTGGCTTGTGAGACATGTCGGAGTAAAACTAGCAGCCTTCACATCTGTCGACTATATCTTTCACCATTTCATTTACTCATGGCCAATAGAATCCAGCTCGGTATGCTTTAGCCACGATGGCCCGAGAGGACGCATGGTGACCACAGGTCCCCGAGTGGATGTCATTGAGGATCATTCGACCTTCTTCTGGTGTTATGCATTTCTGACCGACTCTAGTCACGCTTTCCCTGAACAGTTGTCCTCTTATCACAGTAAAGGCCTTGGATTGACGGACGATCTATCGAGCCTCTTCCTCGTCCTCTGGGAGTTCTTTCCTAAGGATGTACACAACGTACGACACTGTCCAGTCGGGAGTAATGGCCAGAACCTCCATGATCAGGTCGACCATGGCTGGGACCTCAACTTCAGTCAGGTCTGTGGCGCTGTTAGGTTGCGGGGGCTCTTCAGTAAAAGGATCTTCCTGAACTGTCGACGTGTGAATATGCTCCAAAAACACATTGTTGGGAATGGCTTCTCTCTTGGAACCTATCTTTGCCAAGTCATCGGCTGCTTGATTTTTCAGTCGGGGTATGTGATGGAGCTCTAACCCCTCAAATTTCTTTTCCAGCTTCCTCATTGCGTTGCAGTAACCAGTCATGGCTGGGCTTCTGACATCCCACTCCCTCATCACTTGATTGACTACCAAATCTGAGTCGCTGTAGACCATGAGGCGACGGACGCCGAGTGAGATGGCCATGCGCAACCCATATAGGAGTGCTTCATATTCTACTTCATTGTTGGAGGAATCAAAGTGAATCTGGAGGACATATCTGAGCTTGTCTCCTCTTGGGGTTACCAGTACTACCCCAGCACCAAAACCATTCAGCATTTTGGATCCATTAAAGAACATGGTCCAGTGCTCCGAGTGAACTTGAGTCGGCAGTTGCTGTTCGATCCACTCGGCGAGGAAATCCTGCTATTGCTTGGGACTTGATAGCTTTCTTTGCCTCAAACTTGATATCTAAGGGAAGGAGTTCAATCGCCCATTTTGCCACTCGACCAGTTGCATCTTTGTTGTGCAGAATCTCTGACAATGGAGCGTCGCTGACGACTGTAACAGAGTGGTCAGAGAAATAGTGTGCAACCTTCTTCGTGGTCATGTAAATCCCATAGACGAGCTTCTGGTAGTGCGAATATCTCTGCTTTGACGGAGTCAGGACTTCAGAAATATAATAAACTATGCACTAAACTTTATAAGATTTTCCTTCTTCTTCCCGCTCGACCGTAAGTACTGTACTGACGACTTGTCCAGTGGCTGCTATATAAAGCAGTAAAGGCTCTTTGCTGATTGGAGTAGCAAGCACCGGCTGGGTGGAAAGCAGGGCTTTTAGCTCTACAAATGCTGCATCAGCTTCTGGGGTCCACTCGAACTTATCTGATTTCTTCATCAGTCGGTAAAGAGGCAGCGCCTTTTCACCAAGGCGAGAAATGAATCGACTTAGGGCAGCCAAGCAACCAGTAAGCTTCTGGACATCATGCACACGCATAGGGCGTTTCATTCGGAGTATAGCACCCACTTTCTCTGGGTTAGCGTCGATCCCTCGTTCAGAAACGAGGAAACCGAGTAATTTTCCACCCGGAACTCCAAACATGCACTTTGATGGATTGAGCTTGGTATCATACCTTCTGAGGCTGGCAAAGGTTTCAGCAAGGATAGTCAATAGGTCGGAACCTTTACGTGACTTGACCACAATGTCATTCATGTATGCTTCCACATTCCGACTGATCTGAGTGAGCAGGCACTTCTGAATCATCCGCATGAATGTGGCTCCAGCGTTCTTCAAACCGAATGGCATTGTGACATAACAGAAGCACCCAAACGGGGTGATAAAAGCTGTCTTTATCTCGTCGGGTCCGTACAGACGGATCTGGTGGTACCCGGAGTAGGCGTCCAAAAAGGACAAACGCTCGCACCCTGCAGTCGAGTCGACTATCTGGTCGATGCGAGGGAGAGGAAAGTGATCTTTCGGGCAGGCCCGATTGATATGCTTGAAATCAATGCACATGCGAAGTGAGCCGTCCTTCTTTGGGACCATGACAACATTGGCTAACCACTCGGAGTGGTAAATCTCTCGGATAAACTCAGCTGCCAAAAGCCGAGCCACCTCTTCACCGATTGCTTTTCTCTTCTGTATGGCAGACCATCGAAGATGTTCTTTGACTGGTTTCACTTTTGGGTCGACTCGCAAACGATGCTCAGCTAGTCCCCTGGGAACACCCGGCATGTCAGAAGGCTTCCACGCAAAGATGTTCCAGTTCTCACGGAGGAACTAGATGAGCGCTTCTTCCTATTTGGAGTCGAGTGTGGTTGAAATGTGAGTCGGAGCAGCATTGGGGTCTGTCGGGTGAATGTGAATCGACTTCGTTTCACCAGACGACTGGAATGCTGAATCTGTGGCTGGCTTCTTGGCTCGCAACAAATCACTTGGATCTGCATTTTTCTGGTATTCTTGCAATTCTACCACGGCCATCTGAGCATCGGCGATTTTTGAGCCCTTCTAGAAGCACTCTTCTGCCTTCTTCCGATTACCAGAGATAGTGATCACCCCTTTGGGACTAGGCATCTTCAATTTGAGGTACACGTAACATGGTCGAGCCATAAAACGTGCATAAGCTGGCCTGCCCAGAATGGAATGATAGGCACTCTGGAAATCCACAACTTCAAATGTCAACTTTTCTTTGCGGTAATTTTTGGAATCACCGAAAACCACGTCGAGAGCAATCTGACCGAGGGATGCAGCCTTCTTGCCTGGAATGACCCCATGGAAACTCATATTGCTTTCACTGAGTCTGGACATCGGAATACCCATTCCCTTCAATGTCTCTGCATACAGTATATTCAGGCCACTGCCACCGTCCATCAGGACCTTTGTCAGTCGAGTGCCTTCGACCACCGGGTCGACCACCAGTGAGTGTGTTTGGATCCTATTCCGCGACTGAGATACGGCCGTATTCTGCTCTCCCGCCGCCCGAAGCAAGGCTCAGATCTGCACCAGACCTCGGCCAGCTTCTGACTGGGAAGGTTGGATCGACTCTACTATCCCGGCAGCAGCTGCTAGATTCTGGATCGGGGTTCGGTATACCCGATTCGGAGGTGGAAAAAGTTGGCGTCGACTGGATTCAGGAGCATGCTGTCGAGCGCGATCGTCGAGTGCGCGCTGGAGGTTCTCCAGTCGAGTGCGCTCAGCCAAGTTGGCCAAGCGCGCCTGCTCCAAGGCCTGGGCCTCAGGGGTTTCTCCAACTATAGGAGTATGTAGTGCATCCATGTTCCAGTGGCGAAGTTCCTCCCTCTGCTGCAAAGAGAGGGGTTCGGGGAGGTATTCTTCATGAACGCGTGACGGATCGCCGTTCCCGTTGCCTCTGTCTTCACGGGTGAAGCCAGGAGGAATGCGTGGTCCATTGACCATCAAAACTTCAGCCGCTGGGTTGCTACTGTCGCACTCAGATGCGGTCTCTACGGAGCCAGTCGACAGATCAAACAGGCCGTAGAGAGTTTCGTCGGGCTTGATCACCGCGACTTGAGGGGTGGCCGACTGGCGGGCCATCGCATGGCTCACCCACCGCTGAAGCCTCGACCGACCGGAACGTTTGCTCCGGCGGGCCGCGGGGAGGGGGAAAGCTGCTGGAGCCGACCGCTACTGGGTCGACGGCTGCCGCAGAAGGACGCCGTGGACGCACGCGCGAAAGTGCGTCGCCCCGCGGGCGGGGAGCGCGTCGACGTTGAGTGGAGCCTCCTGAAGCCAAGCGAAGTCGTCAGCGACAAACACGAGCGCGCCGAGACGGATCTCGCGGCCCTCAGCCAAACCTCCGCCTGAAACCATCATGAAGGGGATCGGAAAAATTGCAACTTCTCCAACAAGTCGCTAAGACACCTGCCCCAAGGTGGGCGCCAACTATCGTGGTTCTAAGTCTGACAGTAGAATAGGGGGGTAGGAATGTAGAGGCAAGATCCTAGCTATGGAGGAGTTGTACACGCGAGTTTTACGAGTTCAGGCCCTTCTCGGAGGAAGTAACAGCCCTACGTCTCGGAGCCCAGAGGCGGTCGACTGGATATATGCATGTGAATTACAAAAAGTGCGAACCCTTGTCCCAGAGGAGGGGGTGGCTTATATAGAGTGCGCCAGGACCCCAGCTCCCCTCCGTTACGCAGGGTTCAATGTTCATAAAGAAGGAGTGTTACTGGTAACGTTCGAAGTAAAGTGCTATAAATGTCTATAAAGCTATGACTTAAACCCCGATCGTTGCGGAGTGAAGGGCTTCTCATCTTCTGGTGGTCGAGTGTCTTCAAGGTGGTCGAGTGAACACATCTTCATGGTCGAGTGGATGATGGTTTCTCTTCGACTGCTTCTGATTCTTTGCAGAGATATCCTTGGGGAGGGTATGTTGGACAGATCCATGACCCTACCCTAGGTACATAGCTTCATCACACGGCGCCGGCGGGAGAGGCTGTGGCGGGGCCGTCAGGGGCAGCAGCGGCAGCCCGCCTGGCTGCGGCTGCTGACCATAGGGCGCCGCATAGGGCTGCGACGCGGCATAGAACGCCTGGTGCGACGGTGGCCGGGCGCCGAGGATACCCGGAGCAGGGGTACGGGGAACCGGCATGGAGTAGGCGTGCACGACGCCGGTCCATGGGTTCTGGCCAGCGTACCACGGGGCTGGCTGATAGGCGGGCTGCGGTGGGCGGGGTGCTCCTCCTTGAGCTCCGGCGCCCCCTTCTTGCGGCCGCCACGACGGCTGCCGTGACGACCCCCCCCCCCCATTGGCCGCCGGCTGGGGCGGCGGGAAGGGAGCGAGCGGGGCGGGCGGGAAGGCGGGCGGGAAGGCGGGCGCAGCCGACTGGGGTGGCGTCAGGCGCGGTGGTGGCGGGCCTTGAGCCCCGCGGGTGCCGGCGACGAGGGCGGTGTGGGTTGCGCGAGTCCGTGCCATCCGCATCCGGCGCTCCTCCAACTTGAGGTACGCGACCACCTTAGCGAAGGTAGGCTCCGGGATGAGGGTGAGGTTGGAGGCAGCGTTCACAAAATCCTCGTTGAGTCTGGCGGTGAGGGTGCTGATGAGGAGCTCATCGCCGATCGTCTCCCCGAGATCACAGAGCTCATCGGTAAGCTTCTTGAGGCGCATGCAGAAATCGTCGATGGACGAGTCAAGCTGCTGGCACCCATAAAACTCGCCGTGGAGAAGGACCTTGCGCTGCAACCTGTTGTCGGTGAAAAGGCCGTTGAGCTTGGTCCAGACCGCGTAGGCGTCGTCGTCGTCATCCACCACGGTGTGGAAGATGTCGCTGGAGATGGTGAGGTAGAACCAGCGGATGATGGTGGCGTCGAGGATCATCCACTCCTCGTCGTTGATCATGAGCGCCGAATCCACGGTGCCGTCCACGTGGCCGTGCAGGAGGTGCTCACGGAACACAAGCGAAAAATACCGCTTCCAAGCGGAGTAGGACGCGGTGTTTTGATCAAGCTTCACCGGGACATGATCATGGATATTGAGGTCGCGGACGAGGGTGACATCGGGACTAGCGAACGGGTTTGAGACGGTGGAGGAGGAGGAGCTCATGGCTAAGGGTTAGGGTTTGGGGCGCGTGACGCGGCGTGGTTTGGGAGGTGGTGCGGCGCGGGTTGGGAGGTGGTGCGGCGCGGGCTGGAGGTGCGGGAGAGAGGGCGGGGTGGGGC